>NC_135887.1:16142075-16356872 GCF_964194155.1 Cetorhinus maximus
TTCTGCTTGGATCTTAATATCCTCCAGATTGGAGAAGCCTATATTTCTTGCTTTTTGTAGATGCCCCAATTTATTTGTATTTATACTGGAGATGATGCAATGTGGTGTTGGCTAATTTAGATCGCTTAACGTTAGAAGCCTCTGTCACACTTGCTTGCAGATATAACACATATAGCAAGTAAGTGAAACCAGACATGGAGAGTGGCTGATATTGTGGTATGGAATGCAGAAACCCTTCAATTGAAAATTATAATTTCAATGCACAATAGATATATGTGCAAAAATTAGTTTAAATGTTGTTCTGTGTTTTTCTTCTTGGCATCTAAATAAGAATGATAATGTCAATACTGCTCCACAGGTTAGAAGCAACAGAGAGCTTGGATGAAAATCAACGGAATCTACTGCAGATGACAGAGAGATTTTTCCATGCAATTATTAATTCCTCATCTGAGTTTCCCCCACAGCTGCGAAGCGTCTGCCATTGCTTGTATCAGGTATGCCGTCTTGGGGAAATGGGAATTGCAAGGGGAGCTTACAAAGTTAATGCTGGTGACTGGATCTAGTGTTGGAAAATTTGATAGAGGATGTGTTGTGGGACATTGAAGTAGAAACCATTGAGTTCTGGGATAAATTATATCACATGGGAGAACGGAATAGGATTTGTTTCTGTTTTTGCTTATTTTTAAGCATAAGCATTGGTGTAATTGCAACAAATTTGAAGTGCACCTATTTTGTCAAAATATGAACTGTATTGTTAAATGTTTAATTTTCATCATCGCACAACTGATTCTCACTGCAGTTTCTGTTTGCATTGCCACCCTTCAACCCGATGCTTCTGCTTTTTGCTAAAATTGAGTTATTTTACGGGACAGTGACAAAAAGACCAATATCCCTGTTTGTCTGCTTAATTCAAAGGTTGTACTTCAAAGCAGGAAGGGATCATATTCAGTGATTTGAATTTTTACCAATAATGCTAGATCTGTTTGTTTCCTCAAATATCTTAGAATACTAGGAAATTCTTGTCATTTTCCATGATCGGTTCATAAATGTTTTTTTTTATAATTGCACCAATTGATCATCAAGTTAGGTGAAAGACTTGAAGAAACACTTGTTAGTCTGAGCCACCTGATGGCTAGAGTCTGCAACGATATTATGACAGTTGACATAACCAATCAGAATTGAAAATGTTGACTTTATAACTTCCCTGATAATGCTGAATATTGATGTATGGGCACAAGCAAAAAACTAAGGAGGAAACAAAACTTATGGGTGTGAAGTGTGTGCCTGTGTAAGATTTATCATATGAAAGCATTTTTAATATATATAATATATATTTATATGAAGTCAACTACTGCTGTTTGAACAGATTTATTGCTGGAGTGAAAAGGTATTGACAAATAGAAATGAAAGTAGCACAACTAACACAACGCAAGTTTTACCACGAAGGGGAAGGGACCCAAGTGGGAGATGCAGGATGAGAGGAGGAGAGGTGGGAGAAGGGCAAGTTGAAGTAAAAATCACCGGTCATATTTTCCCAAGTGCATTAAGGATTTGTTAAGTTTGCTTTAATATTCATGCAATGTATTAAGGCCACAATGAATAGGAACATCTGCACCTGCCTTTATAATGAGAGTAAATGAAAGCCATGTTTTTTTTTAAATAAACGTGCTCATTCTATGTGATGCTACAGCATAGAAAGTGGCCATTTGACCTGTGTCAGCTCTTTGAAAGAACTGTAGAATTAGTTGCATTCCCCTGATCTTTCACCACAGCCCTGCAAATTTCCACGTAAGTATTTATCCAATTTCCTTCTGAAAATTATTATTGAATTTGCTTCCAGCACCCTTTCAGGAACTACATTTCAGATTGCCACGACTCACTGCGTAAAAAAAATCTTATCTTGCCTCTGGTTCCTTTGCCAAGGACCTTTTATTCTTTGTCCTCTGGTTTCTGATCTTTCTAGCACTGGAAACAGTTTCTCCTTTCTTATTCTGTTAAAACCCTTGAATAGTTGTGGTTGTGAGCTCTCTGTTTAAGAGCTCTTATATCTCACTTCTTAGGTTATTAGTTTAATCAGTTAAGCATGTTTTTGTTGGTAGACCATTCCATACGGTAATTAACTCCACTGTTGCATTTAAAATTTCTTAAATTTCTTTTCTAAGTTGATGACCGAAGCTAAGATATCGCTATACTGCGCTGTTACTCCCTCGTGCCTCACCCAAAGGGCCCTTTTTGTGCGAGTGTGTGCAGGCTGCTCACTTTTGTGAGATTCAGATGCAAGCCAAATGCAGTTCTCATCTAATATCTACCTACGTGCACTTTGAAGCTGTGATTGCAGTATAACGTTCGAATGGAATGTTCCTCCCCTCCCTTGAAGTCTGAGGCCAGATGTAACATTTACAAAGCTACCATGATTTATATTATCTAGCTTATAATATACCACTGATTCCCCTGCTCTAAGTGGCTCAGCTATGGAAGATGCCCTGCCTGCATTTCCTGTGTGGCTGTTAGGAATATCCACATAAGTGGGCACAAAGCATTCTGACCAATCGAAGAGAACTAGTCTCTGACATAATTGGAATAATTAAAGAAGCATGCACTATTAAATTGCCTTTAATATGTTTTCCATAAGTCTTTTTTTAATCAAATTCAAGAACTTTGGTTGAAATTCTTGTTCCACAGTAATTTGTACATGGTTGGAAGTGGCTTTTTTTTTTAGTTTCTGAACCACTCCTTAGCTTCTGCAAATACCTGCAGTAAATGTATCTTGCAAAGAGGAAACTTGGGACAAACCCTGGTTTAGTGCACTCTTGAGTGCAGTGCGAAGGAACATCTGTCCCATTAAACCTTGGAGGTAATACACAATTTCTTCTTGTGGTGCAGCAAAGATCTGGGGAGATGTACCATAACTGCTTCTTTTTGTAAACAAGGTCACTTTTTTCTTTAGTTTCTTCTGCATACTTCTGCTGGAGAACTGACTCTGGTTTCTTTCAATCTGATGAAAGCTGACATATATTTCTGTTATCTGTATAGAAGAGCAAAACGCCCATTTCATTGAGTTAAATAATCCTAATGCCTCAGAAATGTCTGGTTTAATTTGGGTAAACACAGATTGACTTAAACAACTTGCTAGGGACTTTTTTGTATATCATACAAGAATTTTGAAATAGAAATAATATACAGTGGTTTCTAAATAAGTGAATGCTGAGACGTCTTGAGCTGAAAGGTGTGCTGAATTTTCAAACATCTATACTCATTCTGTTCACTTAAAAGGAATTGACCATGAACTTGCTGTAGTTATCCAGACTTTATGCCTTCTGTTACCTGCTCATTTACATGTTTTGAACAGTGTGAGGCTAGAAAATCACAACCTGGCCTGAAGTTGCATGTTTTTGTGCAAAACTTATGAGTAAGGTGCTTACCTAATAATTTTATTCTCTTGCTTTGCTAAATTTTAACATCTATTATTGTGCTTTCTTCAGTACTATTATCTAGTCTAACATTAAAGTAGCCCCTTGACTGGACAATAAGAAACCGGATATGCTATTCATGTAGTTGAGAAACCACAGTTGTGGTTTTGGGTGTTTAATTAGTCAATGTGGCTAGTGTTTCATAGGGTAGGGCTGAGCCAGTATTTACTTTTGGTGGCCTCACTTAGAGTAAGTATTGTAGCTAGTTCTGAAGCTGAAATGAAACTCGCGCTTGAATAATATTTCAGTTATTGAGCATAGAAATGGAGCCTAAAGAAATAAATATTTCCTCTTCAATTGACTGGCTGTAATTACTGTCATGTATAGATGATGAATTCCAATGGAGGTCATTTTATGGAGCATGTTAATTACTGCTGAAACTACAATAATGGTCATGGTAACACAGTAACTCATCCCCTCAATCTCTACTTCTGTTGTTCATGCCCTTTCCTTCCATTTTAAACATTAATCTTTTGGATTGGAAAATATCCCATCAATATGAAGTATCGAGATCTTCTGGAAGTAAAATGACAAAGCTAATGTATACCGGGAATTTTTCCATCAGTGATTTTTGATTTTCTATATTTTGCATAAAGCAAACGTGCTGCTGACTTAAGTCTGATTTGGAGGTTATATCTCATGGTTGGATAATGGCCCAGGTACGTCCTGTACACACACAGCAGAACAAATCCATTCCAACCAATTACTGGCACATCAGTCTACTTTCGATCATCAAGCAGCACTTGCTGAGCAATAAACTGCTCGCTGATGTTCAGCTTGGGCCCTGCCAGGGCCACTCAGCTCCTGACCTCATTACAGCCTTGGTTCATATTTGGACAAAAGAACTGAACACCAGAGGTGAGGTGAGATTGACATCAATGCATCATTCGACCAAGTGTGGCATCAAGGAGCCCTAACAAAGCTGGAGTCAATGGGAATCAGGGGGAAAACTCTCCGCTGGTTGGAGTCATACCTAGCACAAAGGAAGATGGTTGTGGTTGTTGAAGGTCAATCATCTCAGTACCAGGATATCACTGCAGGAGTTCCGCAGGGTAGTGTCCTCGGCTCAACTATCTTCAGCTGCTTCATCAATGACCTTCCCCACTTCTGACCTTCTAGTGGAAAGATGTTTGTTGATGATTGCACGATGTTCACCAATCGCTGCTACTCAGATACTGAAGCAGTCCATGTCCTAATGCAGCAAGACCTGGACAATATGCAGGCTTAGGCTGACAAGTGGAAAGTAACAGTCGCACACAAAAGTACCAGGCAATGACCATCTCCAACAAAAGAGAATCTAACCATCGCCCCTTGACATTCAATGGCATTACCATCGCTGGTTCCACCACTATCAATATCCTGGGGGGATTTACCATTGACGAGAAACTGAACTAGACTAGCCATATAAATTCTGTGGCTACAAGAGCAGGTCAGAGGCTCAGAATCCTGTGGCAAGTAACTCACCTCCTGATTCCCCAAAGCCTCTCCACCATCTCCAAGGCACAAGTCAGGAGTGTGATGGAATACTCTACGCTTGCCTCGATGAGTACAGCTCCAACAACATTCGAAGCTTGACACCTTCCAGGACAAAACAACCCTCTTGATTGGTACCCCATCTACAAACATTCACTCCTTCCACCACTGAAGCACAGTAGCAGCAGTGTGTTCCATCTACAAGATGCACTGCAGGAACTCACCAAGGCTCCTTACACAGCACCTTCCATACCTACGACTGCTACCATCTAGAAGGACAAGGGCAGCAGAGACATGGGAACGTCACCACCTCGAAGTTCCCCTCCAAGCCACTTCCCATCACTTCATTGTTGCTGGGTCAAAATCTTGGAACTTCCTCCTCAGCAGCGGTGGGTGTACCTACACTACATGGACTGCTGCGGTTCAAGAAGGCAGTTCACCACCATCTTCTCAAGGGCAGTTAGGGATGGGCAATAAATGCTGGCCTAGCCAGCGATGCCCCCATCCCATAAATTAATAAAAAAAACTTCTTAAAAGGAATAAAATAATAGTTAGTTATAAAGTATTCTTTATTAACTTGGGTGCAAGTTTAACTAAAGTACACAGTAGAAGATGCGAATCGATTGGAACACTGAATTACTTTATTCAGATGCTTTCTACTGTTAAGCTCAGTGACTCCTCCATGTTACTTGTATCACATGTTAGAAATGTTAGTGAGAAATCGGGCAAAAGCTGAGTTGGATAGCTTTCTTTTAGAACCTAAAAGATGGTTTAAATGTTTTTGCAAAATCAATAGTGCCAGCTGTTAGCAATCCAGCAGTGAACTTTTTGGGGAAGGGTTCAGCCAGAATTCCGACTGCCTATTTTGTAATGTAGTACATTTTTCTCCTATGGAATATCACCTTTGGTTCTTTGCCGCAATATTGAAAAAAGACGTCCTTTTTTTTCACTTATTTATAATTATACCAATGCAGTTTTACTTAAATACTTGAGCTTTAACACTGAGCAGAAACAAGTGTTTCAAATGGAACACAATCATTTTCCTCCATTGACAGACTGAAGGAGGCGTAAGTGAGCAGCATAATATACCAACTGCTTGTATATCAATAAAGTGGCTAACCTTATGCTTCAGTTATTCATAACTCAAGGTGGCAACTTGATTTTCACATTCTCATATCCAGAATCTAATCAGCTTATAACTTAAGGAGGAATTGCCCTAGCTCAGCAGTACAACAATGACTATCTCCTCTGTAGGTTGAAATTGCTTAGAAATGGCAAAGTGGATTGAGAGGCAGCCTAATAGTGGAATTATTTATTGTGTTGCATGGTGGACCAGGACTTTAAAAACAGTCACTAAGTTCAACTGGGAAACGAAGAAAAGTAAGTGTTTTAATCAGCAGAGAAATGGATTAAAATGTTTGCTGATGATGTTCTGATAAAGTTATTTTTGTACATGTGCTTGATTCACTCTTGGAAAGTGTACCTCACTGGTAAGGCTGGCATTGTTTGCCTATCCATGTTTGCCCATCTGTGTGGTTTGCCAGGTCACCTCAAGGAGGTTACTAGTCAACTACATTGGTGTGGGACTGCAGATATATATAGGCTAGACTGAGTGAGGACAGAGGGTTTCCTTCCCAAAAGGGCATTAGTTGGGCCTTTTGCAGCGATCCGACAGCTTCTTGGTTGCTGCAGACCAGCAATGGCAGTGCAAGTTCCCTAAAAGTGCGTATTATAAAACTGGCAACTCACCAACATCTAAACAAGAAAGGCGACACTTGTAAACAAAATGTAACAGAACACACAAATTTTCTTCATACGAAGTACATAAATCAAGCCTATAATGCTCATTGCTGTCTTTCTGACCCATTGACAGTCCATCACTATTTACCTTGTCATAATCCTTCATAATCTTGGAGCATTCTCTCAGTTCACCCATTGACCACCTAGGATCGAATAAAAACAAACTGTAACTGCTCAAGTCTGTTACTGTAAGCCCTGTAAACATCCCAAAATCTACATTCTATCTTTTTCATTATTTCTATGTTCTGCCGATAATAGGCACCCAAAATTCTTCTGTATTGCAACGTTTGTTTTTGTGCACAGGATGAGAGAGTCACTGGTAAAGCCAGCATTTGTTGCCTGCCCCTAATTTCCCTTGAGAAAGTGGTTGTGGTGAGCTGGCTTCTTGAATTGCTGCAGTCTATCTCAGTGTAGGTACACTCAAATTGTAGCAGTTCAAGAACCCTGCTGCCTGTGTCCTGGATGGTCCAGGTTGGGAGTTTGCATGGTGCTCTTGAAGAAACCTAGGAAATTGCCTAAGATCTTGTAAAAGCTCAGTGTTACCTCCTTGCTTAACTACTTGATGCCTCTGGTTACAAATTGAAAAACTTCATTTCCCAGTTTATAATGACATGCCTGACTGGTGGTTTCATGGTTGTTACTTGAGGGCCTCGTTTCCCCTTCTTTCCTTCTCTCCCAACTCCAACCCCAACCCTAACCAGTACTATTTTGGTAAGTTGCTATGGTGTTAGTCTTTTTAGGATAATTTTTATTCTCCACCTATTTGCATCAACCAAGCACCATGATTCCATTATCTTCCTCTGCAGTGTTATAGTTTTGGGAGGTGCATAGTTTCAGTTAACCTCTGGATCTGAATGAACTAGGACAGTGGTGCAATTCCTGAGGTGTGAAGGAAGAGACCATGTGCAGCAATAATATATCTGCTCTATTAATCATCTTATCCCTAATTCCATCAATTTCTTTGATTTGTGAAAGTGGCATTTCATTTGAAGAATGAAGGAGATCCTACAAGACATGTAACCTACCTTAGTCAAACAGTGTTTTCTGATTGACTGTCAAGGCTACTTGGAGGGAACTCTGAGCTAGAAGGCTTGTACTCAAATGATGGGATGACCTGGCACAATTTTGCTCCTTATTCCCCTTCCGTTACAAGTTTTCAGTTTTGGTATGTTTATTCCTTGTATCTGTGGCTTCTTATTGGCTCTGCCTACTACTTGTATAGTTTTTTTTGTGATTCTTTTTGATAGTGGGATTCTTCTGCATGCCTGAATGATGGTGTAATAGCTCTACAACTTAAAACATGAGTTCACAAGTGCTGAGGAACATGATTAAGCTTTGTCTCCAATTTTGTAACTGAGTTTCATGCCTAAACTGGAAAGACGTTGGGAAATAGACAAAATGAGTGCAAAGGTGGGCATTTGAGAGAGCAGGTGAAGAAAGGAAAAATCCTGAAAAGTATGAAGAGCCGAAAAAAGGCAACAGAACAAGACACTTGTTAATTTTGATAGAGGTAAAGCATTAGTGTTGAAGACTGAAGGATGGGAGCCTTGTAAGAACTTTGGAAGTAATTTCTGCAGCAATGTTGCAGATGTGGGGAAAATGTTTAATCAGTTGAGTTATTATTGAATCCAAATCCCAGAGAATGGAAGACTGTTCAAATCCACTCTGTGCCTCCGAGTTTGCACTCTTCACTTCTGTCAGCAATCATGATCATTTCTTGACTATATTCTTGATTGTTTTTCACTTGACTCTGTCCAGGCTGTGTTGCTGATGGCAAATTCTCCTGGTTTATTGATATTTTTGGTAATCGGATCAAAACTTTCAGGACACACTCTAAGTAAAAAGGAATAGTTTTGATTGTTGTTGGGTCAGCATCATCCTTTTCTGATCCAGGTTCCCTCCCTCTCCCTCTCCTCTGCCAAAAACTCAAGTCATCTTTTGTTTCCTCAGGATACAGATTTGACCAGGCTTTTCCTGTGTAATCATAGCTCAGATCAATATGGCTGATGTATTGTTTTCAAGGGTATCTTGTTTATAAGACATGCCTAGAATGGCTAGTTTCCTGCTCAGGAGAGAGCAATGAAAATGTGTTAATCAGTGAAGATGGCCCTTTTGCACAAGATTTAAATTAACTCTAGGTAGTTTTAGCAGAATTCCCAGGTGTACGTTTTGAGACCGATTTGAGATTGATCTGGAGTTGCACTTAATATGGTGTGAATAAGGCCTCCTAAAGAGGTGGATTGAGTGAGGGTCATGGTGATGGCATTCACACTGCTTCTATCCAGTTAAATATGCAAATCTGGATTTTAAACTGAACTGACACTGCAGAAACTGCTTTGTGGTAGCATTAAAATTGTAGCATAAACCCCCTGGATCCACAGAGAATATGTTGATGTAAAGATGATCCTCCTTTCCCAAAACCTTTCTCAAAAATCATGAGCTGCTAAAGACAGTTGAGTTGGCAAATGGAGACCATGGAATTGCCACAAGGCAGAGGGAAGGAAAACTTGGCTGTTGAGTGACCTTTCAGAATGTGCAAATGCAGTTTTGATCAGCTGCTTGCAGGCTGGGAGTGGGTTAGCTTCCCTTCCTCTTCAGGTTGCTGTGTGTTGGTGAGCAAGGAGGAAACTTTCTAGGTGGCATGGATAAGCCTGGGAATTGGAGAGATGCAACTTTTTTAAAATCAAAAACACAAAATGCTGGAAAAACTCAGCAGGCCTAGCAGCATCTGTGGAGAGAAGAAAAGAGTTAACGTTTGAGTCCGTATGACTCTTCAGAGCTCTGAAGAAGAGTCATACAGGCTTGAAACGTTAACTGTTTTTCTCTCCACAGATGCTGTTAGACCTGCTGAGTTTTTCCAGCATTTTCTATTTTTGTTTCAGATTTCCAGCATCCGCAGTATTTGGCTTTTAACTTTTTTAAAAGCCGGGCAGACTTTGTTGGCTTTTAAATGCAGCTGGGTAAAGTGGATGGAAGCTTTCTTTAATCTCTACTATTTGTTAAATATGGAACCGTGTGGTACTTTTTTTTGGAACTAAGGATAGCTTTTCTTGGTCAAATATACCTTTTTGAATGAGATTTTTGAAGGATGATCTCCATTCTTCTTGGTCCTGTGTAAATGCTGCTGTTGAGAGTTTTGTCCAGTAATCCCTGCATGCTACTAACTAGGAAGCTTCTCAGTTTTTGTATGCTTTGTTGCCAATGTGTGCCTCTGTTTATGGTGTTGGATGGCAAAGCAAAATGCACTTTGGGCAATGGGACTTTCCTTCCTGCCCCATGTAAAAAAAAATACAGTTTTTGTACGTAGTCCTGGAGGGTGATGATGTACACGTTGACAGCTGATTGGAATGTCACAGTGGATTTAAATTAATTACAGTATGTCTGATATTAAATATTTCTGTACATAGAATGCGGAATAATCTCAATTATATATGATTTTGTCCTTCCTGGAAGCCCAAGAACCTGGATGAAGGTTTAAAAAGCCTTCTTCATTGGCTACCTTTCATCTTAGCGTTGATCAAGCTTTTTTCCTGATGATCATGGGAGATTGTGTGCTCTTAAGAGGAGGAAAAAAGATGTTTGCCAGGTTGTGCATCCTGTTGCATCGATCTGTCATAACCTTGTGATATCCCTATTCACAAAATAGCGAGCAACGTCTGTATTCACAGATACTAGCCGTGGCCAAACCCAGGCTTTGCTTTCCAACCTTAAGCTTCCACCAACATCTGATAAAAGGCTGTTTATAGGGAAAAGCACGTTGTGATAATCATAATGTTGAATTGAGCTGCATGCTATCTGAAGTATTAGTGACAATTATAATTTATTTTGGTCACTCGACACAACTGGAAAAAATGTTGTCGAATATCTAGCCAGAAATAGTAGACTGATTGAAAGCAGTTGCAACTGTGTTTATACCTTGTGGGAAAATGGCTATGGAAAAAATACTGCACGCTTCCTTTTGAGCAGTGTTAAATATCTTTTTAAAAGTGAAAGTTTAAGAATAATTGCCATATTACACCATTGGCTGAAATCCCAAGCTGTTGCACCAAATTAGGGTTTATTTGCCCATTTATATTTTTAATTATGATTGACAGTTTGATATTCATTGTATTTTTTTGTGCAGTTGTATGTAGAAGCCAGCAATGTGTTTTTGTTGTGTGAAGTTGGTACTGTGACTTGTTTGTGCTCATCTCTGTTCTGTAGGCTACTTGCCACTCTCTACTGACTAAATCTACAGTAAAAGAAAAAAAGGAAAACATGAAAAAATCAGTAAGTTCAGTGACATTTTTTGCAATTTTGTATTAACCTTTCTTTCAAAGCAAATTCTTAAAACCTTGTGCTTTTTCCCCCCCACCCCCTAAAACCCACTTTGCCTTCAGCCTTTTTGATCTTCACTTTGGAATCATTCTACTAATTCTGGCAAAAATAGCTTTCTTCCAATTAACCCTTTTAAAAAATAAACAAAGAAAAAAATAAATTTAGATTCTAAATCTGTATCTAGTATAACTTGGGTATCCGAAGTGGGTTGCATTGATTTTGTGGTTTAAGATGTGCTGCCTGAGATTTGTCACTCCTCTACATATATTTTAAGGCTCAAATTGTTCTAAGGCTTGTAACATGAGACATGAGCAATGTTTCATGGTTCATTACATCCTACTTGGAACTTTGGTCAATTGGATGGTTACATGTAAGGTTAATGTTAGATTGCTGTCAGAGAGTTAGTTGTAAGGCATTAATTCAAGTAATAGGATTGTAAATGTCTTAAGCTAAATAAGCAAGGTAGACATCATTCGATCCTTCTGACTGAATTGTAGCTTTGAACTCATTGAAAACTAGCTTCTGTACACATTAAATCTGCTGGGCAAAAACTGCCTGACTGATAGCGCTGATAAAGTTGGGTGAAGGACTCTAGTCTGGGGCAGTGATGCTATTTCTGAATGACTTCGCCTGTGTGGGTGGTGTTCTGGAACCTGAAGATGTATGATGCACCATGCATTGTGGTCCAGGTTTTTAAATTGTACTGTGTATGGATTTAAATTATTTTTTGCTAATCTAAGCTTTGCGCAGCTTGCATGGATTTGTGAACAAACTTGATACTTAAATTATTGACTGGCACAATAATGCTTATCTAACTTGTCAAAAAGTGTAATTGAATCATTGTGCATTGAATCTGAAGGATCCAGAAAGCACTTTAGGTTGGCTGTTCTCAAAAGAGATGAAGTTCAAGTTACTTGGTTCAGCTCTGAATAAATGCAGGTGAAATAACATGCTCCATGTGCCAAAAAACCTGCTCACAGTGACTAACACCACTGCTTTGTATCGATCCTACACAAATTATATATACAAGGTGTTCACTTTTCATTCAGATTTCCAGTGTGCAGGTGCTGCCATGGTGGTACCATAGACCAAACAGCAGAATGTCATTAAAATTATCCAATTAATGTTGATCTTTCAGCTGCAATTAGCCCATGATTTGATATAATGGGTACTGGCCCCTGGGCATGGCTGGAGATTCTGTCGCTTGGCTTTATTGTGACACAATATATTGTCAAAATTTAGGTTCTTTAAGCCAGACGAAAAGTAGCTCAGTCCAGCTGTGAAACAAAATTCAATTAGATACTGAATGTTGCACAGCCCTATGTTTGTGTTGAAACGTTGGGGGTGGGTTGCATGTTCGGGTAATTAGGACAAATTGACAATATGCAAGTATTTTTGGTGTGACTTTTTTCAAAAAAAAATGTCTTGCCTCAAACATAAGAGTTTGGGATATTGCTTAGCAGCTCTCAAGCAGCTGGATTTTTTTCAGTGTGGTTTGCTGAACCAGGAGAACATCACTGGCACCACTGAATGCATTGTGCATTCGTAATTGCTTGCGAAGGTAATGATTGGTCCTTGCAATGAATTGCTGCAGCCCGTGTGCAGAAGCTGTTCCAACAGTGTTATCAAGTAGGGAGCTTTAGGATTTTGATCAAATGACCTTGAAGGAACAGTAATGTGTGTTAAAATTGGGATCGTGTTGACTTGGCTGGGAACCTGATGGTGGTCTCCTTCACTTGCTACCAGTGTTTGTCCAGGTGGTGCTAGGTGCTTACAGTGCATCCTGTAGATATATGCACTAAGTCAATGATACACCTGTGGTTGAGGATATGGACGATTTAAGCTGGTGGATCAGATGCTGATTAAGTGGATTGCTTTTAACATAACACAGATAGGAGCAGGAGTAGATCATATTGCCCCTTGAGCCTGCTCCAATGTTAAATCATGGCTGATTTTTTTTTTTTACCTCAACTCCATTTTCCTGCCCGCTCCCCATATCCCTTAAAAGACCAAAACTCCTTCAAAGACCAAAAATCTGTCTATTTCGGCCTTAAATTTACACAATGATGAAGCATCCACAATCCTATGGGGTAAAGTATTTCAGAGACTTAAAATCCTCTGAGTGATGAGCTTTCTCCTCATCTCAGCCTGAAGCAACTCACCCCTTATCCTCAGACTGTGTTTCCATGTTCTCGATTCTCCAGCCAGGTGACAATGTGTGTCAACCCTGTCAAACCCTTCAGAATCTTTTTTTATTCATTCACTGAATGTGGGCATCGCTGGCTAGGCCAGGATTTATTGCCCATCCCTAATTGCCCTTGAGAAGGTGGTAATGCGATGCCGCCTTGAACTGCTGCAGTCCATGTGGTGTAGGTACACCCACAGTGCTGTTAGGAAGGGAGTTCCACGGTTTTGACCCAGCAACAGTGAAGGAACGGCGATATATTTCCAAAGGTGAGTGACTTGGAGGGGAACTTGCAGGTGGTGGTGTTCCCATTTATCTGCCGCCGTTGTCTTTCTAGATGGTAGTGTTCGTGGGTATGGAAAATGCTGTCGAAGGAGCCTTGGTGAATTCCTGCAGTGCATCTCGTAGATGGTACACACTGCAGCTACTGTGCGTTGGTGGTGGAGGGACTGAATGTTTGTGGATGTGGTGCCAATCAAGTGGGCTGCTTTGTCCTGGATGATGTCAAGTACTTGAGTGTTGTGGGAGCTGCACTCATCCTGGCAATTGGGAAGTAATCCATCACACTCCTGACTTGTGCCTTGTAGATGGTAGACAGGCTTTGGGGAGTCAGGAAGTGAGTTACCCGTTGCAGGATTCCCAGGCTCTGACCTCCTGCTCTTGTAGCCACAGTATTTATATGGCTAGTCCAGTTCAGTTCTTGGTCAGTGGTAACCCCAGGATGTTGATAGTGGGGGATTCAGTGATGGTAATGCCAGTGAACTTCATGGGGCGATGGTTAAATTCTCTCTTGTTGGAGATGGTCATTGTCTTGCTTTTGTGTGGCACAAATGTTACTTGCCACTTGTCAGTCCAAGCCTGGACATTGTCCAGGCCTTGCTGCATTTGGACATCGACTGCTTTAGCATCTGAGGAGATGCGAATGTTGCTGAACATTATGCAATCATCAGCAAACATCCCCACTTCTGACCTTATAATGGAAGGAAGGTCATTGATGAAGCAGCTGAAGATGGCTGGGCCAAGGACACTACCCTGAGGAACTCCTGCAGTGGTGTCCTGGAGCTGAGATGATTTTCTTCCAATAACCACAACCATCTTCCTTTGTGCTAGGGATGACTCCAACCAGTGGAGAATTTTCCCCCTGATTCCCATTAACTCCACTTTGGTAGGGCTTCTTGATGCCTCACTCGGTCAAATGTGGCCTTGATGTCAAGGGCAGTTACTCTCACCTCGCCTCGGGAGTTCAGCTCTTTTGTCTATGTTTGAACCAAGGCTGTAATGAGGTCAGGAGCTGAGTGACCCTGGTGGAACCCAAACTAGGCGTTAGTGAACAGGCTATTGATAAGCAAGTGCCCCTTGATAGCCCTGTTGATGGACTTCTTCCATTACTTTACTGATAATCGAGAATAGACTGATGGGGCGGTAATTGGCTGGGTTGGATTTGTCCTGCTTTTTGTGTACAGGATATACCTGTGCAATTTTCCACAAAGTCGGGTAGATGCCAGTGTTGTTGCTGTACTGGGGCACAGCAAGTTCTGGAGCACAAGTTTTCAGTACTATTGCCGGAATATTGTCAGTGCCCATAGCCTTTGCACTATCCAGTCCCTGTAGTTGTTTCTTGATATCGCGTGAAGTGAATCAAATTAGCTGAAGACTGGCATATGTGATGCTGGGGACTTCCGGAGGAGGCTGAGATGGACCATTGACTCTCCACTTCTGGCTGAAGATCGTAGCGAATGGTTCAGCCTTATCTTTTGCATTGACATTCTGGGCTCCTCCATCATTGAGGATGGGATATTTGTGGAGCCTCCTCCAGTGAGTTGTTTAATTGTCCACCACCATTCATGGCTGGATGTGGCAGGACTGCAGAGCTTAGATCTGATCCGTTGATTGTGGAATCGCTTAGCTCTGTTTATCACTTGCTGCTTATGCTGTTTGGCACGCAAGTAGTCCTGTGTTATGGTTTCATCAGATTGACACCATTTTTAGGCATGCCTGGTGCTGCTCCTGGCATGCCCTCCTGCTCTCTTCATTGCACCATGGTTGATCCCCTGGCTTAATGGTAATGGTAGAGTGGGGGATATGCCTGGCCATGAGGTCAAGTACAACGCTGCTGCTGATGGCCTTCAGCTCTGCATGGATGCCCAGTCTTGAGGTGCTAGATCTGTTCAAAATCCATTCCATTTAGTATGGTGGTAGTGCCACCCAACACGATGGAGGGTACCCTCAATGTGAAGGTGGGACTTCGTTTCCACAACGACTGTGCAGTGGTCACTCCTACCGATACTGTCAGGGACAGATGGATCTGCGGCAGGCAGGTTGGTGAGCATGAGGTTAAGCATGCTTTTCCCTCTTGGTTCCCCCACCACCTGCCACAGACCTAGTCTAGCAGCCTAGCCCTTTAGGGCTTGGTCAGTAGGTGCTACCGAGCCACTCTTGGTGATGGACGTTGAAGTCCCCCACCCAGAGTACATTCTGTGCCCTTGCCACCCTCATACTTCCTCCAAGTGGTGTTCAGCGTGGAGGAGCACTGATTCATCTGCTGAGGGAGGGCATTACATGGTAATCAGCAGGTTTCCTTGCCCATATTTGACCTGATGCCATGAGACTTCATGGGGTCCAGAGTCGATATTGAGGACTCCCAGGACAACTCCCTCCTGACTGTATACCACTCTGCTGCCACCCCTGCTGGGTCTATATTGCCGGTGGGACAGGACATACCTGGTGATGGTGGTGTCTAGGACGTTATCTGTAAGATATGAGTATGACTGTCAGGCTCTCCCAGTTTTGGCACTAGGCCCCAGATGTTAGTAAGGAGGACTTTGCAGGATCAACAGGGCAGTTTGCCATTGTGATTTCTGGTGCCTAGGTTGATGCCGGGTGGTTCGTTTCATTTCTTTTTTGAGACTTTGTAGCTGTTTGATACAACTGAGTGGCTTGCTAGGCCATTTCAGAGGGCACTTTAAGAGTCAACCATATTGCTGTGGGCCTGGAGTCAACTTTAGGCCAGACCAGGCAGTGGTAACCTCATTGGAGGTCAGATAGATTATCCAGTTAGCAGTTCTGGCAGAATATGGTTGCAAACACTTGCTGCCTCTGCCATCATTGAATTAAGGGATACTCGTGAAACCTTTTCACCTTGTTAGTTGCTTAATTGTCCACCACTGGATGTGGCAGGGCTGCTGATTGTGGGGTTGCTTACCTCTGTTTATTGCGAGCTGTAAGAATATGAGGAGTGCCATGTTCTTCACCAGCATGGCAACTTGTTTGAATGCTGTTCTACACATTTAATAGGGATTGGTCATCTCACTTAGTTCTGATGAAATGGTGAGGTGGTGAGTTACATACTGGACAGGAAGGCTTCAGATTGTTTGGCATACACTTCTGTTTGTGTTGATGCAGCATGCAGTGCCTCATGAATGCCCAGATTTGAGTTGCTAAACCTGCTCTGATTCTATCCCAATTAATACAATGCCAATAGAATGAGGACACACTCTATTGTGCTACAGTGTAAAGATGGGACTTATGTACTACTGCCACGGTCAGGTGCAACTCTGACTGGTGGATGAATAAAGTTGTTTTTTCCCTTATTTTGATTTTCACCACCTATCACAAACCCGGCCTTGCAGCTGTGTCCTTTCGAACTTGGCTAGCTTGGTCAGTGGTCCTGCTGCTGTCAGATAGAGATTAACAACCCCACTCAAAATACATATTGTCCCCTTGATGCTTCCTTCAAGTGGTGTTTAATGTGGATGGTGTTGATTTCACCTGCTGAGCGAGGGCAGTAAGTGGAAATCAGTGGAAGGTTTGCTTGCTCATGTTTGACCTGAAGCCACAAGGTCTTGTGGGCAGAAGTCAATGTTCCCATGGGCACTCTTTTTGTTTTCTCTGGCTGTACATCACTATTTCCTAACCTCAGGTGTGTCTTGTTTTGCCAGTGAGACTGGGCATACTGAAGGATGGCAGTGCAGTCCAGGATATTGGCTGATGGATACAATTCTGAGTATCGCTGTTCTTTGTAACATTTTAAGACAATGGAGTAGCTTGGTGGGGCACTTCAGAGAGCAGTTATGAGTCAACTGTCTAGTTGTGGGACGAGAATCACACATGGGCCGGACACAGAAACATAAGAGCAGGCATAGACCATTCAGCCCTTCGAGTCTGCTTTGTCATTCAATAAGATCATGGATGTTCTGGTTGTGATCTCAACTCCACTTTTCTGCCTAACTCTGCTTTGAATAAATTCAATGATCCAGCCTCCACTGTTTTCTGGGGAAGAGAATTCCACATACTTTTTGAGAGAAAAAATTCCTCCTCACCCCTGTTGTAAAAAGGAGGCCTCTTATTCTTAAACTGTGTCCTCTAGCTCTAGTCTCCCCCCACAAGTGGAAACATCCTCTTGGTATCCATCCTATAAAATCTCCTCAGGATCTTATCTATTTCAATAAAGTCACCTCTCAGACATGACAAGGATGTCTGATTTTCTTCCCTCAAGGACGTTAATGAATCAGTTGGGTTTCAACAGCCAGATGACAACTTCATGTCACTCTTACTGATGCAATTACTTCCTTCCTAGATTGTTTCAAATTGAGTTCAAATGTTCAAAATGCTATGGTGGGATTTGAATTTGTGTTCTCTGGATTACTAGCCCTGTTCCTCTTATTATATCAATGTTATTTTAGAAGCATTGTGATAATTATTTTTAAGAAGAGAAAAGGGAAGCTACATTCTAGAGCCAATGCAACACCATATTTGAAAAGTATGTGAGAAGAGAAGACGAATCAAACAAAGTAAAAGCAAATAATTTTGAGATCTTGACTTTGATCCTAGTCCTGACTGATATGTTTCTTGTTTCCCCTGGCTGAGGCATTAAGTGAGCACTCCCTCTGAATGAGAAAATTTTACTGTGGCAGAGAGATGTCTTTTTCTTGCACATGACCTGGATATGTCTTTGGTGTTAGGACAATTGTTTCTATATCCTTGACTGAAGGGGATGAGGGGGATAACTTGGAGAAGGAAAATGAATGTATGTGGAGATTTCTACAAAAGTTGATGCTACTAAATGCTAACTCTAAGTGAGGTAATCACATTTTTCTCCAACAGGGATCTGCCTTGCACTTAAAAATATTCAAAAAATCATTGTCACAAAATGCCTTGCCTCTTGATACCCAAGGGCTTGGATGCAACAGGATTGCAAATGACAAGGTATTTTACCTAGTGGGTCTTAGGCAATACTATAATACAACTGATCAGTCTGGTTAATGTACCTTCAGGCTATTTGTGTGTTGACCACTCCAATATTAATATAGCTATACTGAGTGCATGTAATTGTTTAGGTTACTTAGCAGGTGCAAAACATGCAGGACAAGCACGTGAGCTTTAATTAAATATTCTGGCTAATTCTATGCAAGAATGCACATTTACACACGCAGGCTAGTGTTTCAAATGTTAAACAATAACATTTGGTCATAAAAATAGAACATTTTGGGCTTGCTCTGGTCTCAGCATCTGAAGACGAAAGATAAAGATAACATTTTGCATGGGATCTTTTATTTAGAATATGTCAAATTAGAGTTTGATACTGATACTGAGTGTTCATAAAATTTATAAATATGTTTTGAAATTAAACTTAAGCTAACCCAGTGCAGATTGATCTTATTTTTTATTCATTCCTGTGATGTGGATGTTGCTGGCAAGGCCAGTATTTATTGCCCATCCCTATCCAACTGAGAGGCTTGACAGGCCATTTTGGAGGGCAGTTAAGAGTCAACCACATAGCCGTGGATCTGGAATCACATATAGGCCAGACCAGGTAAGGATGACAGATTTCCTGCTCTAAAGGGCATTAGAAAACCAGATGGATTCCTGTGGCAATCTGCTAGGTACATGGTCACCGTTACTGATACTAGCTTTTTATTGCTGATTTATTTAATTAACAGAAATTAAACTGCCATGGTGCGGTTTGAACTCTAATCTCCAGATAATTAGTCCAGGCTTGTGGACTACAAGCCCAGTAAAATACCTGCTATATCACTGTCCCCAGTCTGTATATGTTTAATCCCAGCTTGCAATTTCTCTACAATTACTTTGCAGAATCACCTATAAATAGTGTTATGTAACCTCTTTATCGTCACGAATAGAGTCTATCCTTGCTGAAGATTATCAGCCTGGAGTTTAGCATTACATCTCATCTGGCATTCATCTCTCTGCAGTTCTCTTCAGTTGGCATATTTGATGTTCATCCAGTTTTTTTGTTTTCCCCCACATTGACCACTATGTATGATTTCACAATGAAAGGTTGGACTGCAGCACCAATATACTTGGGGAGTTTATGGCTGTGTGTTAGAGTTGCCTTGTTACTCCAAAATAACCCTAAAGTATTTTGGTTACTTCTTTAGGTTTCCATACTCGATAATTCCTAGGGTTCAGTATCAGCAGCTTCTAATGAGCTATATGACAACCAGGTCCTGCTAATCCCCAACAATCAAGAATATGCCTTGATCTTCACAATATCAAGCAAGGAGTAGTGAGGCCCAGAGTTTGAATTGCAATCCCACAACACATACCCCTACATGGTGATGTTTTCAGTAAACAGTAGGATGCATCTATCGAGCAGTGACTTAGATACTGTAAATAAACTATTGAACAATATTGAACAGTAGCAGTATGTTAAGTAAATACAGACTTCACTATTTGAATCAAAGCAACAAATGTGTTTCCCCTCTTTTGCCTTGGCATAAAATAAATCCATGAAATTCCTTACTACTTGGTTATCCATTTCCAGGAACTATTCTTTCACACACTTGTTGGCTGAATTGGTAGTGTCATTGCTTTGAATCAACAGGTTATGGCTTTATGCCACATGTCAATGGTGGCAGCCTTCCATCTCGTAAGAAGATGGTTTGTGCCATATTGGTCAACTCTGTGTTAAGCATTGCCTTGTGTGGCTCAGATGTCCTACTGTGACATGGCAGTCTCTACTGCATTTGCTGCAGAGGAAGACAGTGGAGTGAGAGAGTGCACAATTCACTGGCCTCTGTTTTCTCTGGGCCCCCTTCTCAGCCAGCTGGGCTTTCATTTCTGCTTGCCTCTTCCAATGCCCTTCCAAGCTGTCATGCTCCAGAGGTCATAGCCATCAATGATTGTCTCTGAGCTGTCAGTGTCAATGCCTGTCATCATTTTATCAAACGTAATCTGGGCTGACGATTGAGTGCTGCTGTGAAGGGCTGCTGCATTGTCAATGATACTTAATGAGATGTTAAACTGAGGTACTTAATCGACCAAAGCCCTAATTCCTGTTTGTTTCACTGTCTTTTTTTTGCACAGATGACCTTGTACAAATAGTTAATCTTTAGTTACCAAAGAAAACAGTTTCAAAATTTAAACTTTGTGTTTGATCAATTCTTTTAGGCAGTAGGGTGTTTAATGTTTTATTGAAGTAAGTACTTTTAATCTTGAAAGAAGAGTCGATGAAACCCTATGTTTTATTAATTATAAATGGTTCAACTTCAAGTAAAATGGAAAAACCCTACATTGTTGGTTGAGCTGTATGTAATGAATAATGTTGACTTATCGTGTTTTCTTGACTCTAATTTCTATAGTTTACCTTTGTAACCATATAATAATTGCATTGATTGTAAACAAAGATGGACCATAACTCTTTACTCCATTTACTCCACCACCCCTTTTTTAGTGAGCTATGAATTGTTCCCTATGTCCCTCTCTTGCCTCTCCCACCCTCAGCTTCCATGTCCTAAAACATTTGAGGGAAAGCCATGGACTTGAGGCAGTTATTCTTGCACAAGTTTATGCTGTTCAAAAGTGTCCCTTTTAGAAAGAAAACATGTACTGTTTTTAAGGAGAATTGCATTTTCATTGCAATGATTTGAATGGAGATGCTGAAAAGCTGAGTGAGTTTATCTTGAGTGGAGTCTGACTGTGAGAAAATGCAACTGCCAGTTCCAAACTAGCAGTGTTAGATTAAAATTCATTTGAGTTTGACTGGTATTTAAATATCTTCATGTCATGTATATTCTTAATCTGAGGTTATAGTTGAGACCTCTACCCTTATTGAGTACTTCAATGCCACAAATGTTAAAATAACTACACTTGCTGTTTAATAGCATTTACAGTTCAGATGTTGTTTCTACAATGTAATGTTTGAAGCTGTTCTAACTTCAACTTTGCACCAAATGATGAGGTTTTCATTGAATTCTTCTTTGATTGAATACTGGCAATTTTGGTTTGCTCTAACTTGAGACACTGAGATTTGACACAATTTTTAAAAAAAATATAAAGTTTGAGTTTTAAAATATTTTTTGGAAAAAATCTCCTCTATGTTAAATTGTGTAGTTCGTGATCAGATACTTGACTTAGTTTAAATGAAGTACTAATGGTTGTGCAGTCCAAGATAAAGCTAGCTGTTGTTGGGGAAATTAAACTTTCTTTCAGCAGTTCATGTTGGTAATCAATCATGGCTTTGCAGTTTAGAGTTAACTTTGTAGCCGCATGCAAGTCATGTGATGACGTGAAGGTGGGGACCAACCTATCCAAGTCTTTCACTTTAAAAGATGCGGAACTGCTTTTGAACTGTTGATTTTCTAAAGGATGCAATTCCACCGCAAAAGCAAATGTGTGACTGTGATATGTGCAAATAAATG
The DNA here is from genome assembly GCF_964194155.1 of Cetorhinus maximus. Taxonomy (NCBI): domain Eukaryota; kingdom Metazoa; phylum Chordata; class Chondrichthyes; order Lamniformes; family Cetorhinidae; genus Cetorhinus; species Cetorhinus maximus. The sequence goes on from NC_135887.1 coordinate 16,163,981, forward strand.
AGGTGCTTGTTACCTCAGACAAGCAGATTGAATTATCAATTGCTGCACAGTGTGGCAGGATGTGTGTGTGCATCTACAGTTCTCCCTGTGATGTTTTACTGGTATAATTTGGGCTGTTGGATGAGGTGGGAATTATTTGTGATACAGAATCTGTTTATCATTCCTGTGATATCCCTGGCATCTGATTACAGGCCACCATTTACAGAAGCCTGGGAGCATGTAATCTTCACAGCCTCTTGTCAGGGAATGGTATGTGACCCAAGAGTGGGAAAAAATGGGGGAAGCAACAGAACTTCTATGTATACAGAACTTCTAATGTAGAAAAACATTAAAGGCATTTCACAGAGGAAATTGTGCTTTTGGGCAGTTGAAAAGCTGCAATAAGACATGGTTTTTAACAGAAATGGTCTTTAATGGAAGGCCATTGTCTTAATCCCAGTTTTCGTTAGTGTGCCTCTTTGGCTGGTGGTGGTAGGGCTGCCTTATTGGTCTCTGGATTTGGGATGATGCTGGCAGAAAAAGGTCTTTCATTTCAGTTGTACCTTTTGCAAATTGACCAAGTAGGATTAGAGATCTTAAATAAAAACAAAATGACTTTATTATTATATGGGCATTGCTGGCAAGGCAAGCATTTAATTCCCATCCCTAATTACCCTTGAGAAGGTGGGTGAGTCATCTTGAACCATCGCAACCCTTATGTTGTAATTACACCCATAGTGATCCTTATTTGACTTTTCTGTAGCGGATTTATAGAGTTGAGCGGCTTGCTAGGCCTTTTCAGAGGGCAATTAAAAGCCTACTGCATTGCTATGGGTCTGGAGCCACATGTAGGTCAGACCAGGTAGGGAAAGCAGATTTCCTTCTAGAGGACAATAGTGAACCAGATAATCAACAACCCATTAGTTGCACAGTCACCATTACAGAGACTAACTTTTTGTTACAGATTTATTTAATTCATTGAATTTAAACTCTCCCCAACTGCCATTTGAACTCGCGTCGACCGAGTATTATTCCAGGCCTCTGAACTATTAGTCCAGTAACACTACCTGTTCACCAAGGGGGTGAATATAATCTGTCTGAAATGGGAAATGAGTCAAGTCAGGTTCTTGAGGATTGTCGGAAGAATATTGAGAGTGTGCATTTTTGTGGCAGGCCTCTTGCTTAAGGGGTGAGAGAGAGAGAACTTTGAAGAATTTAAATTTTCTAATTATACTCCGTAATTGCTGTTTCCATCTGATATATTGATATTTTGCTGTCATCACAGACCTATCCTTGCCCTCTTGCATTTTCTCTCAGTCAGTCTCAGTCAAGGCAAATATCTCATGAACCGCACATTGACTTTCCTAATATTTTTATAGTGTAAGTACTTTATGGTGGCTGAATAAATAGTTCTGCATTTATTTCAAGGAATCTGGGATTTTTACTAGTGTTCTCATCTCCAATTCTATTCACTGTGTTATGTGGGCAACTCGATGTATGGATGACATTGAATGGTAAATTCTGATGTTTCATTGAATCAAGTTTTTTTTTAAAATGATGCACTCTGCGATTTCATTTCCTTTAAACTTACGATTCAGTGGCCTTGGCTGTCACTGTCAATGCACTGGAACCATTCTCGCAACTGAATTTGTTATGAGTAATAAACATAAAATGTCTAAGACTTTGGGTGTGGAATACCTGAAGCTGAGTGGCACTTGCCATTGCAACTTCAGATTCTTGTTCTCATTCAAAAACATTGAGGAAGAAGTGAGCCAGTTTTTTTCCTTCCCATCTGATAATGTTAATATACTACCATTTAGTCAGCCAGTTAAGTTGATTCAGAAATGGAAAGTTTGGTCCCTGGTTTACATTGGACAGTTGCCTGGAGCCTGCTTGGAAACTAAGAAGAGTAATTTGTTTTCTCTGCTTCAGAATTTTTAAATAGTTGCAAATAATTGAGCATGTTGAACACATTGCTGGGATTCTTTTGGCTCCCCATCCTCTTTTTACCCCCAGACATGCCTGAGGCTATGAAACCTTTGTCCCAGCCTTTTTGTGTTAATTTTAAATTACAAGGAAGTCCGATTTTCATGAAATGTTATTCAGAATTCACAGATGTGGTCACCCCACATTGTAATTAGTGAAACCATTCCTTGGGAGATATTGTTTGAATGGAGTTATTAAAGTTTAAATGTTGAAAAGTAGTCCTCACAGCAGTAGCCTAATTAGTGCACAGAGGGCCTCTAGTCGTAATAAAGCAATGTTTTATTCTTTCATGAGATTTAGGTGTCACTGGAAAGGCCAGCATTGCCCTTGTGAAAGAGATAGTGAACTGCCACCTTGAATTGCTGTATGTAGCCCACGTGGTGCAGGTCCACCCACAGTGCTGCTGGCAAGGGAGTTCTGGGATTTTGATCCCACGGCAGTGAAGGAACAACAGAACAGTCCCAAGTCAGGATGGAGTGTGGCTTGGAAGGGAGCTTGCATTTGGTGGTGTCCCCATGTATCTGCTGCCCTTGCCCTTCTAGCTGGTAAAAGATGCTGCCAAAAGAAGCTTGATGAGTTGCTGCTGTGCATCTTGTACACGATGCACACTGTTGCCATTGTGTGTCAGTGGTGAAGGGAGTGAATGTTTAAGGTGGTGAATGGAGTGCCAATCAAGCAGGCTTTGTCTTGGATGGTTGGGAACTTCACGTGTTTTTGGGGCCGCACTTGTCCAGGCAAGTGGAGAGCATTCCAGGTAATGTCACTGGACTAGTCGTCGTCCAGAGGTTTCGGCTAATGCCTTAGAGACATGGGTTCAAATCCCACCAGGGCAGCTGGTAGAATTTAAATTTAATTTTTAAAAACTCTGGAATTGAATGGTGACTATGAAACTAGCATTGATTGTCATAAAAACCCACCTGGTTCACTGATGTCCTTCAGGGAATGAAATCTGCTGTTCTTCCCTGTTCTGGCCTACATGTGACTCCAGACCCGCAGCAATGTGGTTGACTCTTAACTGCCCTCTGAAATGGCTGAGCAAGCCCCTCAGTTGAAATGCAATTAGGGATGGGCAACAAATGCTGGCCTTGCCAGCAACACCCACATCCCATGAAAGAATTACAAAAAAGGAAAAATCACATTCCTGAGTTTTGTCTTGGAGATGGTTGACCAGCTTTGGGGTCAAGAGGTGAGTTACTTGCTTCAGAATTCCCAACTTCTCACCTCCTCATCTGGCCGTAGTATTTATGTGGCTGGTCCTGTTCTGTTTCTGGCCAATGGTAACTCCCAGGATGCTGATAATGGGGGTAATTCAGTGATGGTAATGCCATTGAATGTCAAAGGGAGATGGTTAGATTCACTTGGAGATGGTCATTGCCTGGTACTTGTGTGGTGCGAACGTTACTTGCCACTTAGTGGCCCAAGCCTGAATGTTGTTGAGGCCTTGCTGCAGATTGGCATGGACTGCTTCAGCACCTGAGTTGCGAAAGATATTGAACATTGCAGTCATCAGTGAACATCCCCACTTCTAACTTTATGGAGGAAAGGTCATTGATGAAGCAGCTGAAGACACTACCCTGAGGAACTCCTGCAGCAATGTCCTGGGGACTGAGATGATTGGCCTCTTGGTTAAGTATCTACCACCATTCGTTTCCTTGGTGTGGCAGGACAGCAGATCTTTGATCTGATCCATTGGTTGTGGATCGCAAAGCTCTGTCTGTTGTATGCTGCTACCATTGTTGTGGCATGCAACTAGTCCTGTGTTGTAGTTTCACCAGGTTGACACTTCATTTTTAGGTGTTCCCAGTGCTGCTCCAGACATGCCCTCCTACCCTTTTTCATTGAACCAGGGTTGATCCCTTTGCTTGATGGTAATGGTAGAGTGTAGGAGATGCCAGCTCATGAGGTTACACATTGTGGTTGAATGCAGAACTGCTGCTGTTTATGGCCCACAGTGCCTTGTGGATGCCCAGTGTTGAGCTTTTAGATTTTTACTGAATCTATTCCAGTTAGCACAGTGGTAAGTACCACACAATACAATGGAATGTGAAGATGGGGCTGCACCTTCACAAGGACTCTGTGGTGGCCACTCCTACTGATACTATCATTGACAGATGTATCTGCAACAGGGAGATTGGTGAGGACAGAGTCTAATAGGTTTCTCCCTCCTGTTTTTTTTACCTCACCATCAGCAGCAGGTCCAGTCTGGCAGATATGTCCATCAGGACTCAGCAAGCTCAGTCATTAGTGGTACTACTGAGCCACTCTTGGGTGCTGGACATTGATGTCCCCCACCTAGAATACTTGCTGTGCCCTTGCCACCCTCAAGTGTTTCCAAGTGGTGTTCAACGGAGAGGAGTATGGATTCATCAGCTGAGGGAGGGTGGTAGGTAGAAATCAATAAGAGGTTTCCTTGCCCATGTTTGACCTGATGCCATGAGACCTCATGGCGTCTGGAGTCAATGTTGATGACTCCCAAGGCAGCTCCCTCCCAACTGTATGCCACTGTACCGTCACCTCTGCTGGGATGGTGATGGTGGTCTGTGGGATATTGTCTGTAAAGTATGATTCAGTGAATGTGACTTATGTCACGCTGTTGCTTGACTGGTTTGTGGGACAGTTCTCCAAATTTCGGCACAAGCCCCCAGATGTTAGTAAGGAGGACTTTGAGCGTGTCATTGTTGTTTTTGGTGCCTAAGTTGATGCCAGGTTGTTCATCTGGTTTTATCCCTTTCTCATTTTTCTGTAGCTGTTTGGTATGACTGAAAGGCTTACAAGGACATTTCACAGGGCAGTTGAGAGTCAACTGCATTGCTCCTGGCCTGGAGTCACATAAGAACGGCAGATTCCCTAAAGGACATCAACGAACTAGATGGGTTTTTACGACAATCGATGATAATTTTATGCCACCATTACTGAGACTGGCTTTAAATTCCAGATTTTTATTATTAATTAATTGAATTTAAATTCCACCAGCTGCCATGGTGAAATTTGAACATGTGTCGCCAAGGCATTAGCCTGGACCTCTGTGGTTACCACTGCGCCATCTCCTTGTTGCAGCACTTAACATATCTTTAAACTCTTAACTGTTGCCTGTTTCTTTTCGTAATCTTTGAATGGCCTAATAAAATCATGTTGTGAAGATGGGTGCAATAAGGTTTTTATCCTTTGCTCATGACTGACATAACCACCAAAATGCCTGATGGTGTCATGCTCTGTGAGCCTTAATCATTATGCGCTATCTGTTTTAAACAGCCAGCATGAGTGTGCACCTTTTACACCAAAATTACTTGCCACCACCAAAAAACTCTCAACTGGAGTTATATAGGGAATATAGTCCAGTATCCTCTGAATCTTCTGTGCAACAAAGCACAAGTGGTTCAGTGAGCTATGATCTCCTCTTTACCGATTTAGGGAAGGTGCCTGCATATTTGCATGAGGAATAGCAGATGTGAACTTAGCTGGGACGCGGTTAATGTGTCTCAGCATTGGTTTGCCAATGTGCTTGGTGCTGCCCTGCAGTTTTAAAACACTTAACTCAACATAGTACTAATGGCTTCAGAGAGTTGCTGTTCTTTAGCTTGCTAAACCAGTTGTTAATATTTGTTAATAGAGGTAAAGAACTTAACAATAAAGATGATCGTGAGAGTACTTTGTGTGAAATATTTTAGCTTCTCTTTTCCCCACCCTTTACCTCCTGCCCCCGTCTTAACAAAAAGGAGAAACAAACAGTAACAAATTTCTTGCCTACAGAGAACTTTCTTTTTAATGTAGCTTGAGATCTCCACGCAGCCACTGGGAATGTTTCCAGTGGTATTGATGATTCAGGAGACTGATGTTTGAGTTAATCCTGGATGTCGGTGGCAGTGTCACTGCGCATGTGGCTCAAGCACAATACCACTAAATTGGAGAAGTGATCTGAATGGTAATCTTCTGGATTTCAGTGGAGGGGGCTCCTAGCTATGCAAAATCCTAACATTTTGGGCGATCTGTGTGAGGAAGATAATTAATGTTTTTTTCATAGATTTTTGGTTAGTTTCCAACTTTACAGACAAACACCTGCCTTTGCTCACTCATCCAACTTCAACTTTCCCCTCTTGTTTTCGCCCTGCTGTAACCCCACCTCCCTTCCTTCCAACTGTAGTTCTCTCCTATGGCCCTTCTGGAAAAACAATTCTGAAATTTAACCAAAACTCATTGGCTCCCAGTGATCTTGAGCAGTGTCTGTCTGTTTTTCTGAATGTTAGAGTAACTTACGAACAAAAATATGATTATTTACTGATGTAGCCTGACTCTTCAGAGAAGTGCTTCATGTTCCTGATATTTTATCTCTGAATTATCTCATACCTGAACTGATTCTAAAGACTTTTTAAAAGTAATTGTGTGGTTTTCTACATTTTCTCCACCCCCACATTTGTCCACACCATTATGTTTTGGAGGGGCCTGGGAACCATCCAAATCTTATCTGTAGTACTTATAATCAGTACCTTTTTTATTTTTTGTATGTATATAGATATATATATAATATAATACATATGTAGTTTGTCAATTATAGGCTTAACTTGTACAGACCAACAAACTGAACATTAACACTTCATACCTGTCATTTAACAGCTCTTCAGAAAGGCTTTTGAATTATTTTAAAGTGCAGTGTTACATAACGTACTGCTTTTGTTTCTGCCTTTTCTTCCTGCAGGTTGTCAGCCAGCGCTTTCCCCAGAACAGTATAGGTGCAGTGGGAAGTGCTATGTTCTTAAGGTTCATTAATCCTGCTATAGTGTCTCCCTATGAAGCAGGGATCCTCGATAAGAAGCCTCCACCTAGAATTGAACGGGGATTAAAGTTGATGTCCAAGGTAAAAGTTGTAACACACAAGTGAATATTTTTGGGCCCAACAAGAGAACTAAGCAACTTTTCTCGATGAGTAGCTGAGGCATACAGACAAAAAAGGTTCTTGATTCAACCTGTCATGTGCTGAATGTTTCAATCTCAGCTGGGACAATGATCAGGGTGCTGCAATTGTTCATAGTGCCCGAGCCATGGAATTAAAAATTAAGCAATAAAAGGAGAAAATGCTTGAAAGTGAAACTGAGCTAATGTTTCAGGTCAGTGACCTTCCATCAGAAGTCTGGAAAAATCGACCATGGTTTCCACTTCTGATGGCTATCCTGAAATCTCAGCTTGGAGGACAAATGCATCAGGTGGAGTACAGGATCAGTTGTGGCTGCGATGGGGCTGCATCAAGGTCAACTGATCTGTCCAACACGCAATGGAAAAATGGTCATATCTGTCTGTCTACATTATCCTGCTTGTGACTTAATTTTCACCGTTGCCCATAATTCATTCAATTAATTGTCACTTTTGGCATTCATCGCAGAAATTACCTTGTGGGGAGGTCTTCAATTTTATAAACAAAGCGATCTTGAGAACCATAATGAGACTAAAGTACAATCACCAGTTATGTAAATATCATTTTTCAACCACTAAATGTTACAGCACAAGTGTTCAAAGTGTTTACAACCTCATGCTTAGGTGTCAATGGTGTGTTCCTCAACTTGGTTTTGACTCTGAACAGCAAAAATGGCAAATTTCTCTTGAGATGGTTGAGAAAGAAAGTTAAATGGGGGAAAAAAAATGTGAGGACCTTGATTAGCATGTATGGAACCTATGGCACTAAATTTTGGGAGGGCAGGATGTTACCAGTAAGGTTAGACAGAAGTTCAGTTAAGTCTATTTCACTTCACCCCAGCATGTGACCAGATGCATCTACTTTAAGTAAACTGGGGATGAGTTTGTGGCCTGTCCTCTTAGTTCATAAACCTAAATCATTGTGTACAAATTCTGCTTTCCCAGATTCTACAAAGTATTGCAAACCATGTCCTGTTTACAAAGGAAGAACATATGAGGCCATTCAATGATTTTGTTAAAAACAACTTTGATGCGGCCCGAAGGTAATTAATGAATTCCTGAGCTTGTTGAAAAAATGTTTTTAAAAATATTTTCAAATGTTTTTTTCTGCTGAGAATATGATCCTACATAGAACTGGGCAAAATTATTAATTTTGGATGTAATACACATCGTATTATTAACAAACAGAATGTTAATGAAGGTTGTGTTGTTTTGTCCAGGTGAATGCAAAAGGTGAATATTTCAAAAGTTTAATTTTTGTGCCCCATCAACGCAGCTGTGTAGTTTAATAATTTAGTTTTCAGGGATGCATTCATTACTTTGTGAGAAACTTCGCAAATCTCAACCTCGAAGCTGTGTTTTCGAAGCTTGGCATTTCTCCCTCCAACCTAATTTCTGCACACGGAGTCAGCTCCTATGTTGCTGGCTGCTTGCCTCTTAGTCAGCCCTGCTGTTTTACACTGTATCACTTGAGGGTTTCTTTTAGGAAGAGCTCTTGGAGTTCACTCCCAGGATGAGACCAAGTGCTGTTTCACTGTGTGTACCTTAGCTGTTGGTGTTTCTTATGACAAAAAGAAAGCAATGAGATCTAACCTAATATCTGTCATGGGTAAAATGCTAGAATCTGTTATTAAGGAACTTATAGCAGGATACTTAGAAAATCTTAATAGAATCAGGCAGAGTCAACCTGATTTTGTGGAAGGGAAATCATGTTTGACCAATTTATTAGAGTTCTTTGAGGAGGTGACAAACAATGAATAAAAGGGAACCTTCAGATGTGGTTTTGATAAGGTGCCACATCATAAGTTACTTCACAAAATAATAGCTCATGGTGTAGGGGGTAACATATTGGCATGGATAGAGGATTGTTTGCTAACAAGCAGAGAGTAGGTGTATATGGGTTGTTATTGGGTTGGCAGGCTGTTACTAATGAGTGCCACAGGGGTCAGTCCTGGGCCCTCAACTATTTACAGTCTATATCAAAGACTTAGGTGATGGGACTGAATGTATGGTTACTAAATTTGCTAATGACACAACAGTAGGTGAGAAAGCTATAAAGTGGACGTTGAGTCTGCAAAGGGATATAGATAGGTTAAGTAGGTGGACAAAAATTTGTCCGATGGAATATAATGTGGGAAAATGTGAACTTGTCCACTTTGGCAGGAAGAACAGTGTGTTATTTAAATGGAGAGAGACTGCAGAACTTTACAGTACAGAGGGATCTGGGTGCTCTGTGTTATGATGTGGCAGGTGATGTGTGCCAGGCAGAGCAAATCCACAAGGGAAACTTGGCCACGCTAACACAACAGTTTTGCAATTTGTATTTATTACGAGATGTGTGCACTGAGTCCACTAAGACCTTTAGGGATTTTAAAAATTAAATAAAACATTTATTAACAAAATAAAAGATTTCAAGCACATACGTAAGGCTACAATTAGTTAATACTATAACAAATCCTAAAATTCCTAATTAACCTGACTCCCTGTTACACACCCCCTTTAAGTCAACAGTCCAAAATAGATTTTAGATTTAAATAAATATCCAGCAAGTTAATACAGTACCCCATGACAGCGGAATTCCAAATGGTTTTCTCCAACTTCCATTGCTGGACCCAACAAACTTATGTACAAACGTCTGGAGGCTTCTTCAAGGCTGTTTCACACAGTCTTGTTAGATCTTACATGGCTCACAACATAGCCTTTCATTCTCCTTTATTTATGTTCCTCTCTCTTTAATATGTAAATTCCATTGTTCCATATATCTTTGGAAATGTATCTGGAACATCCTTCCTGCATCTACCCTGTCTAGTCCTGTTAGAATTTTATAGGTTTCTATGAGAACCCCCCTCATTCTTCTGAACTCCAGCAAATATAATCCTAATCGGCTCAATCTCTCTTCATATGTCAGTCCCGCCATCCCAGGAATCAGTCTGGTAAATCTTCGCTGCACTCCCTCTATAGCAAGTACATTTTTCCTCAGATAAGGAGACCAAAACCGCACACAATATTCCAGGTGTGGTCTCACCAAGGCCCTGTACAATTGCAGCAAGACATCCCTGTTCCTGCACGCGAATCCTCTGGCTATGAAGGCCAACATATACCATTTGCAAAACAAAAACAGAATTACCTGGAAAAACTCAGCAGGTCTGGCAGCATCGGCGGAGAAGAAAAGAGTTGACGTTTCGAGTCCTCATGACCCTTCAACAGAACTGGTGCTGCCAGACCTGCTGAGTTTTTCCAGGTAATTCTGTTTTTGTTTTGGATTTCCAGCATCCGCAGTTTTGTTTTTATATACCATTTGCCTTCTTTACCACCTGCAAGCTTACCTTCAGCGACTGGTGTACAAGGACACCCAGGTCTCATTGCACATTCCCCTCTCTCAATTTATAGCCATTCAGATAATCTGCCTTCCTGTTTTTGCTACCAAAATGGATAACCTCACATTTATCCACATTATACTGCATCTGCCATGCATTTGCACACTCACTCAGCTTGTCCAAATCACACAAGCATCTCTGCATCTTCCTCACAGCTCACCCTCCCACCCAGCTTTGTGTCATGTGCAAATTTGGAGATATTACATTTAATTCCCTCATCCAAATCATTAATATATATTGTGAATAACTGGAGTGCCAGCACCGATCCCTGCGGTACCCCACTAGTCACTGCCTGCCATTCGGAAAAAGACCCCGTTTATTCCTACTCTTTGTTTCCTGTCTGCCAACCAGTTTTCTATCCATCTCAATACACTACCCCCAATCCCATGCGCTTTAATTTTACAAGCCAATCTTTTATGTGGGACTTTGTCAAAAGCCTTCTGAAAGTCCAAATAAACCACATCCACTGGCTCCCCCTTATCAACTCTACTAGTTACATCCTCGAAAAATTCCAGTAGATTTGTCAAGCATAATTTCCCTTTCGTAAATCCATGCTGACTCTGTCTGATTCTGCCACTGTTTTCCACGTGCTCAGCTATTAAATCTTTTTATAATGGACTCTAGAATTTTCCCCACTACCGAAGTCAGGCTGACTGGTCTATAATTCCCTGTTCAAGACCAAGATCAGAATTTTTTTCTGAGGGTTGTTCACCTGTTGAATTCTCTTCCCCAGAAGGCAGTGGAGGCAGGGTCATTGAATATTTTTAAGGCTGAGTTGGATAGATTCTTGATTGTCAAAGGAGTCAAAAATTATATGGGATAGGCAGGAAGAGAGAGCTGAGACCATAATCAGGTGAACCATGATCTTATCAGATGGTGGAGCAGGCTCGAGAGGCACCTGTGCCTAATTCTTGTGGATGAGGGTGAACTTGATTAGGTTGACTAAAAGATGTTTCCACTGTCATGACCGATGCAGTTGGGAAAGCGGTGTTATTTTAAAAAGCCCAGAGGAAAGCTTTAAACAACTGTCATAACCAATAATTTTAAGTGTTATGTTTGAGATGCGACTCTAAACTCAGGGATCAGACCACTAGTTCTCAAGGTTTTACATTAAACTAAATGAAACATTTTATTAATTTACACAGGTTAAAATATATGTACACATGGTGACAAATTACTACTATCATAACTTTTAACAAATTCCCAAACTGATCTCCATTAAAGCAACAGCAACCCATAGACTTAACCAAACACCAGCCAAAGCATTTTCACCTTACGAATTCAAAATGAGATTCTTTTCACTGCGGAGACTGTTGGAGGCTTACAGCTGCCTTTTGATCTTGCATTACCTCTGTCTGCACACCCAAAAACTGCTGAAGTTATGTCTATCACCACTGATTGAATTCAAATTCTCATTGTAGTAACAATCTCTTTGAACTTCAACTTTTAAAAATGAAACCCCTTTCATAGTACCAATTTTATTAGTAATATAAACATATGGCTTGGTAGCTGTTAGAAAGGTGTCAAGTTTTCACTCTATTTTTGAATGCTCTATTCAAAAAATGCAAATGCACTCTACCTCTCTGTTTACATCTCAAACTAGTACATCAGAGCTCCCAGACTAGCTGTCTTTAATCCAATTAAAATTACCTGCAAACCAAACCTCTATTTTAAAAGAAAAATATTTTCCAAAATATCATATACATCAATAGCTTCATAACACCAGTTTCAAGCAGATCAGATTTTTGAGGGGGTGGGGGGGTAGGGTTGGAGGTGGTTGCGAGGGATGGATCCATAAATAAAAGATAATTGCTGATAAATCTGGTAGGGCATTCAAGATAAGGCTACTTGCCCCAGTGTGGTGAGAATGTGGAACTTGCTACCACAGGGAGTAGTTGAGGTGAGTAGGATGAATGGACTCAAGGGCAAGCTAGATAAATGTAAGAGGGAGAAAGGAATAGAAAGATATTTTGATATGGTGGGATAAAGGAGGAGGAGGAGGTCCATTTGCAGCAAAAACACCAGCAGGGACCTGTTAGGCTGAATGGACTGTTTCTGTGCTGTCAGTACTTTAATGGTTTACGAGTGGGGAAACAAGCTCTTTCCTGTTTTTTTTGAGTCGGTATTCTATATTAAGAAACTTCGAAATATTTGGTGATTATATTTCAATGACCAATCTTATATATTTCGTGAATTTAAACATTCAGTTACTTATATAGATAACAAAATTAGATGAAGCTGGAGGTTTCAATTAATTTACCTTGTTATACAGCAATTTTAGGAACATTAATACATGGAATGTGCTAAAAGCAAACGTAGCAAATCCATCAGTTACCTCAGGGCAGCCCTGTATACCAGGCTGTAAGAAAATAAGAAGGTGCAAACTTTGGCACTCCACCTCAAAATCCTGAAGTTAGCTTGGAATTTGAAGAGAGCCACAGGGAGAGATCATCAAGTGGATTTGTGAAGCTGTAGAATGACATTTTGAGATTATTGGGCAAAGTGGATATCTTTCCACTGTTGCCATCTCTATCCCTGAACTTGTTGTGAGAAAGAGCAATATTGAAGATAATGGAGCAGTGGTATTGAACTTGGACAGTCCATGTGAGGGAAAGCTTTGATACAAATTTGATGGGCCTTTTTTTCTGCTGTATAGCACCTGCACCTTTACCCACTGGGAGCTCATTATGCAAGTGATTTATCTGTTGGTCTTCCCGTTTGGGTATGTTTAGTGTAATGTTCGTTTCAATATATATAAACACATTTTTGTATTTTTTTTCTTCCCCTCCCCACCCCAAACTCTGTGTCTCCTCACCCCAACCCCTTGGAAGGTTTTTTCTGGACATAGCGTCTGACTGCCCAGCCAGTGACACAGTCAATCACAGCCTTTCATTCATCAGTGATGGGAATGTTCTCGCTTTGCACAGGTTACTGTGGAACAATCAGGAGAAAATTGGGCAGTACCTCTCCAGTAACCGGTTTGTGAGACACTATATTTCCTCTTGATAACCATTTGCTTACGGTGAATTTTTTATGTGCAGAGTCAAATTTGACAGGAAAGTTTAATTCCAACAGTGTTGGCTAAATTAAATTCTTTGTTTTCCCTGCATGTTGTAAAAGATGATTTTAAAGACTAGATCGCCTCCTGTGGCATTGCACAACCAAATACAACAAGTGTATTCTCCTAGTGAAGCTGGGTTACAGAAAAGGCAGAGAATGCAAATGTTACTCAGACCCAAGTCATATGTTGTGTCCGTATTTTTTTTTATCAATTTTATCATAAACATCTATGCGCACACTTATAATTGGCTATCTAAACTTGTCAAGTTATAATTAAACCCTTCTCAGAGTGCAGTTCCTCTACTCGGGGGAGAGAGGGTGTAATTACAATAATGAGTTTACGTTTGCAATTATACATGTGGGCATCGGAATTTATAATTGCAGCAGTTTGAGAATATGCACAATTGTAAGCTTTTTAATGTATTAAAGAATAGTTTGTAATTAATGGCAAAATTACCACAACTTTTTTGATTTTTGTCCTAATGCATATTGCCGTTGAAATGTTTTAATGAAGTACTGCACACCACATAGTCATCAGTGTGCATGATGTGAAGTATTTTGCTATATTAATAAATTGCATTCCAATTTTGCACTGATTTTAAACCGTGAACTTACCAAAGTGTTGCATTTATTATCTAATGTTCTCAGGGACCACAAAGCTGTAGGGAGAAGACCATTTGACAAGATGGCTACTTTGTTAGCCTACCTGGGGCCTCCTGAGCACAAGCCTGTAGCTGACACCCACTGGTCCAGCCTCAACCTCACCAGCTCCAAGTTTGAAGAATTCATGACAAGGTAAGCAAACATGTATGTATTTTTCAGAAAGACTGGAAATGTGAAGCTTTATATCTGAACAATTTTCTATAATGATGAGGTAGCATTTTGAAGTATTTACCAGTATTGTTGCCATTTAAGAACATAACACAAGAAATAGGAGTAGGAGAAGATCATATGGCCTGCGAAGCCTGCTCTGCCATTCAATACGGTCGTGGCTGATCTTGGGCTTCAACTCCAATTTTCCACCTGCTCCGCTTATCCCTTGCTTCCTTGAGACCCCAAGAATTTGAGGGCCTAAGACCTCACATTGTATATTTTTATAAAATATACATAGATATCCTCATGGCTATTTCTAAAAATTTAAAACTGTACAAATATCTTTAAAATGGTTGAACCTATGCCTCGAACAAAAGAAGCTACCTGACGGTTTTGGGAAAACTTGCACCTCGTTATCTCTGAGGAACTGCTAACAACTGCCTCTGACTGCGCAGCCGAAATTCAAAGAGAGCTATACAAAGACCATCTATGTTTAGTAACGTAGGCTGGCCAACAGGAGATGGATAATCTGCTAAGACACAGGCCCTACAACCTTCTTTTCAATTCCTAATGGCGGAGACATTTAACGGTCTTTGGAATCCAGACAAAGGATGCGCATCCTTTGTCAAAGACCTGGAGGACATGGGCCTCCAACTTGTGGAACAAGTAATATTGCCTTGCTGAACTGCAAAGCTCAGTTTGCTGTTTACCATCTAACTAGCAGTCTCACAGATGAAGATGAAGTCCAGGTGGAATACCTGTCTGCCATCCACACTGCTTCTGCTGGAAATTCTCTACCATCACCTACAAGACTGATTCATCTCTGCATGCCTATCTCATCGTGTGAAGTCAACCCAACTGGAAAATTGAATTATCCAGCATTGGTTTGCAGCCCACCAACATCCGTGAAGGAATAACTCATTGGACTTTGATATGGACTCTGGGACCGACATGAAACAATATTTCTTTTACTCTGTGGTCTCTGTACTGTGAATCTTTCTTTTCCCTATCCCTCTCTTTACTATCTGAAGGTGAAGGGGACATTGCAAATCCTCTTTTCACGTTTTGAGTGTGTGCAAATAAACTAACCTTTTGAGTTCATCCTATCTCGAGTTTGCTGTGATTTAAGAATAAAAAATTGGATCACACCAAAACTGAGGGGTTGGGAAATACGTCACTGCTAATAAAGAGGGAAACAAACCAAAGCACCTTTCTGTTTACGGATGGGTGATGAGAGGAGAAATTAGTGCTGTTTAAATAAATCCCCCTCCTATTCGTTACACTCAGCCTTATGTATATTCAGTGATGTAGCATCCACAGCCCTCAGGGGTAGAGAATTCCAAAGATGTACAACCCTCTGAGTAAAGAAATGTCTTCTCATCTCAGTCCTAAATTATCAACTTGTTTTCCTGAAACTGTGTCCCCCTCATTCTAGATTCCCCAACCACGGGAAACAATGCCTCAATATCTAACCTGTCAAGCCCCTTCATAATCTTGAATATTTCAATGAGATTCTTCTGAGATTTTTCTAAACTCCATAGAATATAGACACAATTTACTCAACCTCTCATCATAGGATAGACCCTTATTCCAGGGACCAACCTAGTGAACCTTCGCTGTACTACCCTCCAATGTGACTATATCCTTAAATATGCAGACGAAAATTGCACACTGTAATCCAGGTGTGGTCTCACCAAAGCCCATGGGAAGACATATTTATTCTTTACTCCAATCCCCTGTTTCCAATTTCCTGTTTGCTGATGACTGTACTAGCTGCAGGTTCACAAATGGGCATGCAGTGCAGCATGGACTTGTTCTCCAATGCATGCGGCAACTTCAGCCTTAGGGTCAACACAAAGAAAAGTAAATTAATATACTAGCCTGCTCCAGGAAAACCCTACCTCAAGCCCAAGGTTTTAGCCCATGACCAGAACCTGTCAGCAGTGGATTTGTTTACTTATTTTGGCAGCGCACACTCTCGAGCTGTCTATATTGATACATGCAAGAATTGGCAAAGCAAGTGTAGCCTTTGGCAGACTTTGAGCATCAGTCTTTGAGCGAAGAGGAGTAAATCTGCCTACCAAACTTGTTAGTCTATAGAGCAATAGTCCTGCCCACTCTGCTGTCTGCATGTGAGATGTGGACTGTGTATGAGTGTCATGCCAAGAAGCTCAACCACTTTCACTTGAGCTGCCTTCAGAAGCTTCTGAAGATCAGATGTAGAACAAAATACCAGACACTGTGGTGCTGACCTGAGTTGGCATGCCAAGCATCCACATCAAATTGAGACAGTCACAACTGAGTTGGGCTGGTTATGTAGGCAGAATGCCTGACACTTGCTTACCAAGGTGAATCTTCTATGAAGCCTGGGTTGCACTCTCATGGCAGTCAAGGAAGCGCTACATGGACACTTGGGAGTTTTGATATCGACTTAGTCCTGGGAGAAGCTCGCCCAGGATTGCAGCACCTGGTACAGCCAAATTAAAAATGGTGCAGCCTCCTTCGAAGCAAGCACATATCAGAGGCAGAGAGAAAACACAAGAGGAAATCCTGAGCCAGCAACTTGTCAAAAACTCTGATATGCAGTATCCTGTCATACAGGAGCAGAGCCTTCCAGGCGCAAATCAGCCTTAGCAGTCACCTACTTACCCACCAAAGCCCTACTACACACCACAGATGATGAATATGTTCATCTTTGCTTAGAAGGACAAAAAAAAAAGACTCGATTCCCCTTGCTTTAAAGGCTAACATGCCATTTACTTTTGTAATTGTTTGCTGTGCCTGCATGCAAACTTTTGTGTTCCTTGTATGAGTGTACACAAGTTTCTCTGAACATCAACACTTACAAGTTTTGCACCTTTGAATAGAGCAGCAGAATATTTTTTCAAAGTGAATAACGTCACACTTCACATTATACTCCTGCCACCTTGTTGCCCACTCATTTAACCTGTCTATATCTCTTTGCAGCTTCTTTGTGTCTTCCTCGCAGCTTTCATTCCTCCCCTTCAACTTTGTATCATCAACAAACTTAGGTACATTACTCTCTCTCTTTGTCTAAGTCATCAATATAGTTGAGGCCCCAGCACTGATCCTTGCGACACTCTATGAGTCAAGCCTGCCAACTTGAAAATGCACTATTTATTCCCGTTCGTTAACCAGCCCTCTATCTATGCTAATATTATCACCCCTTGAGCCATTATCTTGTGTATTAACCTTTTGTGTGGCACCTTATCCAAATGCCTTTCAGAAATCACAGTATACTACATCTACTGGTTCTCCTTTATACACGCTGCTAGTTACTTCCGCAAAAGCTAATAAATTTGACAAACAGGATTTTCCTTTTGTCAAACCATGTTGATTTGTTCTGTTATGCCATGCTTTTTCAGGTGCATTAAGATTTCATTTGTGTGTGCCAGATTTCCATATGTGCAAATAGAAATACTGATTAACTTAAAGACTACTTTTAAATCCAACCCTTCGAGCATAGCCATATTTTTTCTCATTTGTATAAGCATGCTGGAATTTGAGTTTGTCTGCATCCACAATAGTTCTGAAGTAACATTTACATTGCCTGTGTTGCTCGGTTTCTTACATCATCCTCTTCAATTTTCTGATAGCATTGACAGATGTTTGAAATATGGTTTCACAAATGCTTGAGATGCACCAGCACTTCCCTCAAGTGCCTAGGGCTTTGTACAAGAATCATGCTGCCATCACAGCCCAGCCTGATCTCATCCTCAACTACTGTCCACAAAAATGATCAGGCATGGGAACCCTAGCTGATTTCTCTCATGCTCCCTACCTTTACCCCCCAAACACATCTGGCTTGGCACCTTCCTAGTCTAGCCTTAGTACCAACCCTGGATGGTGCATTTACCTACTAAGCCTTTTTGCTGCAACGTTATTGTCAGCAGGTTATAGTGTGACTTGAGCAGAAATTACAGCAGCAGGAACTTGCATATTATCTTGGTTGAGGCATTTGAAACACAATGGAAAAAATAAGTTTTTTTTCATTATTGGGTGATGAATGTTTGCATCTCAGAAATTTTGAACACACTGGTGCCTTTACTTTCCAGACATCAGGTACATGAAAAGGAGGAGTTCAAGGCTTTAAAAACACTCAACATATTTTACCAGGCCGGAACATCAAAAACAGGGAATCCAGTGTTCTACTACATAGCTAGAAGGTAGGCTTCATTTTGGTTTGCTGTCTGTTAAGGGCCTTGTACAATGAATGAACTACTGTGGGATATGTGTAGTGTTACGAAATTTGATTGGACTAATTCCTCAAGACTTCATCCCAAGACCTTGCACCTCCAACTGCCCAGCCCAATCAAATAGCCTTTTCACCTATTTCTAATATTTTTATAACTAACTAATGAAAAATAAAAGAAATTGAAAAATAAGCATTTTTTAATGCCCCTATGATTTTCCTCCTGGGTTGCTTGGACCTGTGTCAAGACGATTAATCTGCCATTTCGCAAGACTGCAGGCAATTCCTAGAGGGTTGACAACCCTCAGTGTCTCCAACACCTCTGATATCATGTCATTTGTTTGGTCTGGAGATACCACTGGCTGACAAAACATATCTCTTGGCGCCAAGAATTTTGCTTTCTAAATGCAAAAGTCCAGTATTTGTTTGAAACGTTCTGTAATGATTTTCTCACCCGAAGTGATCATTGACCAGTTCTGATGATTATTATCTCTCTAAGTTAGCAGTGGTGCTTCTCATAACTGGCCTTCACATTGGGAGCTGCTTTTTTCCTTCCATGTTGAGCAAGCCCAGCATTTATTGTCCACTGCTAATAGCCCTTGGGAAGATGGTGAGCTGCCTCCTTGAACCACTGTAGTCCATGTGGTGTAGATACATCCACAGTGCTGCTAGGGAGGAAGTTCCAAGTCAGGATGGTGTTTGGTTTGGAAGGGAACTTGCAGGTGGTGGTGTTCCCATGTGTCTGCTGCCCTTGTCCTTCTAGATGGTAGTGGTTGTGGGTTGGAAGATGCTGTCTAAGGAGCCTTGGTGAGTTTCTGCAGTGCAGCTTGTAGATGGTGCACACTGCTGCCACTGTGCGAGGTGGTGGAAGGAGTGAATGTATTTGGATGGGGTGCCAGTCAAATGGGTTGCTTTGTACTGGATGGTGCTGAGCTTCTTGAAAGTTGTTGGAGCTGCACTTATCCAAGCAAGTGACTTGTGCCTTGTAGATGGTGGACAGGCTTTGGGGAGTCCGGAGGCGAGTTACTTGTTGCAGGACTCCCAGCCTCCGACCTGTTCTTATAGCCACAGTATTTATATGGCTAGTCCAGTTCAGTTTCTGGTGAATGTTAACCCTCAGGTTGTTGATAATGGTGGATTCAGTGATAGTAATGTCATTGAAAGTCAGGGTGCATTGGTTAAATTCTCTCTTGTCGGAGATGGTCATTGCCTGGCTCTTGTGTGGCGCGAATGTTACTTGCCACTTGTGAGCCCAAGCCTGGATGTTGTCCAGGTCTCACTGCATTTGGACATGGACTGCTTCAGTATCTGAGGAGTCACGAATGGTGCTGAGCATGGTGCAATCATCAGTGAACATCCCCACTTCTGACCTTATGATGGAAAGAAGGTCATTGATGAAACAGCTGAAGGTGGTTGGGCCTCAGACACCACCCTGAGGAACTGCTGCATTGATGTCCTGGAACTGAGATGAGTGACCTCCAACAACCACAACCATCTTACTTTGTGCTAGGTATGACTCCAATCAGTGGAGAGCTTTCCCCCAATTCCCATTGACTCCAGTTTTGCTTGGGCTGCTTTAATGTCGCTCTCACCTCACCTCACCTCACCTCTGGAGTTCAGCTGTTTTGTCCATGTTTGAACCAAGGCTGTGATGAGGTCAGGAACTGAGAGTTCCTGGCGGAACCCAAACTAGACATCAGTGAGCAGGTTATTGCTAAGCAAGTGCCACTTGATAGCACTGTTGATGACACCTTTCATCACTTTACTGATGATTGAGAGTAGACTACTGATGCGGTAATTGGCTGGATTGGGTTTGTCTTGCTTTTTGTGTACAGGACGTACCTGGGCAATCTTCCACATTGCTGGGTAGATGCCAGTGTTTTAGCTGTACTGGAACATCATGGCAAGTTCTGGAGCAGAAGTCTTCAATAGTATTGCCAGAATATTGTGAGGGTGCATAGCCTTTGCAGATTCCAATACCTTCAGCCATTTCTTGATATCATGGAATAAATTGAATTGGTTGAAGACTGGCATCTGTGATACTGGGACCTCCAGAGGAGGCCAGCATAGATCATCCACTCGACATGTCTAGCTGAAGATTGTTGTAAATGCTTAAGCCTTATCTTTTGCACTGATGTGCTGAGCTCGCCCATCATTGCAGATGAGGATACTTGTGGAGCCACCTCCAATGAGTTTAATTGTCCATCACCATTCACGACTGGATGTGGTAAGACTTCAGAGCTTAGCACGGTAGTAGTCCTGTGCTATAGTTTCACCAGGTTGACAACTCATTTTTAGGTATGCCTGGCGCTGCTCCCAGCATGCCCTCCTGTACTCTTTATTGAACCGGGGTTGATCCTCTGGATTAGTGGTAATTGTAGAGTGAAGGTTATGCTGGGCCATGAGGTTACAGGTTCTGCTGCTGCTGCTAGCCCACAGCACCTCATGGTTGCCCAGTCTTGAGTTGCTAGACCTGTTTGAAATCTATCCCATTTAGGGTGGTGGTAGTGCCACACAACATGGAGGGTATCCTCAATGTGAAGACAGGACTTGTCTCAACAACGACTGTGCGACGGTCGCTCCAACCGATACGGTTATGGATAAATGCATCTGCAGCAAGCAGGTTGGTGAGGATGAGGTCAGTTATGCTTTTCCCTCTTGTTTGTTCCCTCACCACCTGCTGCAAATCCAGTCTAGCAGCCCTGTCCTTTAGGACCTGGCCATAACGATGCTCCGAGTCACTCTTGGTGATGGACATTGAAGTCTCCCACCAAGAGTACGTTCTGCACCCTTGCCACCCTCAGTGCTTTCTCCAAGTGCCGTTCAACATGGAGGAGTACTGATTCATCAGCTGCAGGGGGACGGTACATGGTAATCAGCAGGAGGTTTCCTTGCTCATGTTTGACCTGATGCTATGAGACTTCATGCCTTCTGCAGTCGATGTTGGGGAATCCCAGGGCAACACCCTCCTGACTGTATACCACGGAGCTGCCACCTCTGTTGGGTCTGCGCTGCTGGTGGAACAGGACATACCCAGGGATGGTGGTGATGGTGTCTGGGGCATTATCTGTAAGTTATGATTCTGTGAGTATTACTCATTTCTGGGGCAGCTGTCCCAATTTTGGCACAAGCCCCCAGATGTCAGTAAGGGGGACTTTGCAGAGTCGACAGGGCTAAGTTTGCAGCTGTTGTTTCCAGTGTCTAAGCCGATGCCAGGTGGTTTGTCCGGTTTCATTCCTTAGATACTTTCTAGTGACTTGACACAATTGAGTGCCTTGGTAGGCCATTTAAGAGTTGAGCTAGACCAGGTAAGTACGGCAGATTTTCTTCCCGAAAGGGACATTAGTGAACCTAATGGGTTTTTACGTCAATCGACAATGGTTTCATGGTCATCATTAGACTTTTAATTCCAGATTTTTATTGATTGAATTCTGCTGTGGTAGGATTCAAACCTGGGCCCCAAGAGCATTCCCCTGGATTTCTGGATTACTAGTCCTTGGATTTCTGGATTACTAGTCCAGTGACAATACCACTGCGCCACCTTGAACCTGCCCTTCATACAAGACTCTGGTTGGGAAGCTTGGAAATTTGATGACGCATGTTGGTGAAATGGCTCACAAATATTAAAGAAACTAAAGCAATTAATATCTTGATAAAACACGACTTGAATTATGTCATTCAGATCCCACCCAGAAGTGGGATTTTGCTGTTTGTATGGAGAAAAAAGGTTGGAGTCCGAACAAATGTCAGCAGCTGCATTAACTGACCATTGTTTGATCTCTGCTCAGCGCAACTTCTCATCTCACATTTTAATTGCCAATTATCTAACAATCCACAAGCCTGTGTGGGACTGCTCTGTGAAGTTAACCCCTTTCTAATCTGCTTTGGACAGTGTCTTGTCCAGGTCCTACATGGTGGTCAAGAGGCAAAAGAACCCCAAACCTTGATGGGATCCCAAACTGATGTTCCTTTTCTTGCCTTGACTGAGGCAAATTGCAGCACCCATAACACCACCCTTGACTTAAGTGAACCAATCTAGCGCAGACTAACAATCTAATTGGTGCCCGTTAGTGCTGGGTTATTTTCATGTTAATATTAAAGGGACGTTACAGCTTCGGACTGGGTCACCAGCTTCCAACCCTTGCTATTTTAATGTCACCACAAATTGTGAGTAACTATATACCTTCAACTTGGAGCAGACCACAAACTCAATTTTAATTCAATTTGTGGGAAATGATGATATGTTCATGAGATATTTTTATAATCTGAGAAATGATTAATATCTGCTGATTGAAAATCAAAGTGATAGTGTAGTCTGAAACAACATTTTAATTTGTTAAATAGATAACTGAAAGTAGAGCGATTGCTAATGTTTAGGCTAGGCAACTCTAAACACACATTACAGGGTATAAGTATGGTTTTCCATATTGCTACAGGTGAGATGCACTTACAGGAACCAATGTCACTCTTGAGAGAGAAGATGGCTCCATTAAATGCCCCACATTTTAATGCTGGGCCTGACATTCATTACCTGGCTTATGAGCCTTACACCATCGCTGTTTTAATAAAAGTAATTGCAGAATGCTGCCCATTGAACAATTTTGCTTGGGCTACTTTGTACTTGTTTCTTGGAGCACAATAGAACAGGACTGTGATTCAAATTTCCAATTGATAAACTTGCCTTTTTTAGTTGCTGCATACAAATCTGAGGGGTTAAATCTAGCTCATTGTTAATGCACATTTTTTGACTCTGCCACGTGAAGACCTTGGTGATTAGCTTGTGAATCGGAATGACATTTTCCTATGAACTTACTTACCTGTCCTGAAGTAGTTGAATAAACCTTTAGAACTTCAGTGATATTGGGCATGATACATCATTAAACTGGAAAGAAACAAGCTTCAAAAACTTTTTTAATTTACAAAATATCTAATACTATATGAAGTTGGTTACCAAATGTTAAAACCTACCTACCTGTTTTTGGAGGTTCTGCAGTAATGGTGGCTCTGAATGTTGCTGCCGGTGCTGAAAGTTTTAGCTATATGTTCTGCGGCTACAATCTTTAAATATTGACTTGGGTTGATTCTGGTGCCCTTTGGCGATTTTGACTGTATTTCAGCAGTCACAACTGAAGAAGAGTAGACTTCGATAGACTGGGTCTAGGGCTTCAGTGTGCTGCAGAAATTGTCAAGCTGGGTCTGCTTTTCATTCCTGAAAATTTCAGTGCGGTCTAAAAATTAAAATGGAGATTTTTTTAAAAAAAAAGCTGCAGATACAAGTGTACAGTAAGCCTATCTAAAAGTGAGAAGCTAGTGTTTTGGAGAAAAAAATTTGAGTTCCAATATACTTTTTACCCTAAACCTCATCCTGCCATTGCTTTTCGGATGTTGACTCATGTGCTGTGTATTTGTAGCATTTTTAATAATTGTAATTTAATTCACACCTTTTGTCAGCTCAGTCTCAAATTTCTCATTTCCCATGTGTTGTATTTGTCTTTTAAACATGATATTGTACAGTGACAGCTGCCACAAATTGTCCTTAAATCTGTTAAAGTTGCTAGCTTTATGTGCTTAATCTTTGCATTCGATGTCAACGTGTTGTCCTGCTTACCAGTTGTTGACTTATGGTTCTTATTCCTGCTTCAGCGTCTTGGTGACTGTTCTAACTGGTGGAATTACTGGTCAGCACACTATAGCAAAGCCGACCCTGTTAATGTATGTTGAGGACCTTCTGGCTGCCATGCTTATCCAATAGGTTCTCTGGCCATTGGAGCTTTCTCTGCCTTGTTGGGCTTTCTACCTGTCCCCCTTTAGCTATTCTTACATCCTGTGTCTCGGCTGTTTTTAAAATCTTTTGGTTTCTCTCATTAGCCCTTCTTTTTCCACCTGTTAACATTATGTCTGTCATTCTGTTACCTCTTGCCTTCACCCAGACACTTCACAAGACATTGTTTCATTTCCAGTGTCTCTGGTGTTTTTCCCCACTTTCCCTTGTTTTGGATTTAAATGCTGTTCACTTGCAGTCTCTCGCAATATTGAGAAAAGAGTGAATTGCTTAAGCAATTGCTGCTGTTGTACACAGTGCTGCCTGACCTGCTGAGTGTTTTCAGCCTTTCCTAGTTTTCAAATTTCCAGTATCTGCGGTATTGTTTCTTTACATTGTGCTTAGCCAGTGGGCCTGTCAGCCCAATGCAGTTGTGACTCAGTCATGTTATCCCATTGGATGAATATAATTTCTCAATATTATCCCTTTTGAAGTGTTTCAAAATTAACTAGTTGGAGGCATTGATGCACAATGACATTGGATGATAGAATCAAAGCAAAAATAAGCCCCATATTGGTTCTGTGGTTGTCATGGGCATGATTGTACGGAACATGCTAATTGATTCCGTGCAGTCACCAGTTATGCGATTGCTGTTATACACAGAACTTTCTGTAGCTTCTGTCTAAAGGGAGCATATGTATTTATATAGCACATTCATGTGACTGTGGTTGTATATCAAGAAACATTAATCTCAAGTTTGTCTGCTGGGCTGAACAGTGTAACACGCGAAGTAAATGGTTTTAATCTGAAGATTGTAATCTTGAGGCTGTGTTTTGGGCATGTACCTGGCATTTTTCCTTGCATGGCCCACAATAGAGATGGAATTTGAAACCATGGGAGGTGCCTGCGTGCAGCTGAGATCACTTCAAATTGACATAGGTGTTCTGATCTTTGAAGATATTTGTCTTTTTGTTTTGACCACACAAAAAATCTGATTTTGTTGAACTTGGCTTTTCCAATGCAGTTAGGGAAAAAAAAATTCTTGGATTTATATAGTACCTAACACAACCTCAGGATGTCCCAAGTACTTTGCCGCCAATGAAGTGCTCCTGAAGTGCAGTCACTGTTGTAATGTAGGAAAGTATTTTTAAATCCAATATTTTGATCAGTAAAATTTTTTTTTCAGGCAGTTGGAGGTCATGTGCGTGTAATCTCTCGAATCTGCCACCTTCTGTGAAATAGTCTTTGTTCAATTCACCAACTTGCTTTCAAACCAGCACTTTATGCCACTTAAGTGTCTGCATGATGCAAGTCTTCGTACAATATGTTGATCATTTAGATACAGACTCAGAACATGTGCTGTTTATTCCTTTATGTGTTTAAAATTGGGTGTATGGGTAGATTGTCAGGTTTTGAATTATTTGTTTCAATTAGACAACTTGAATTGTTATCCCAGCTCCAGCAATGTTTCCTGAACTAGGTGCCAGGGAATACCCTTTTCTGGGTTTGAACCTGCTTTTCTTTGGGTACAGTGTATCTTTATGCTGTAGGATCTGGCCCCTGCCAACAGAAGGAAAAAAGAAAGACTTGCATTTAAAAAGCACCTTTCACAACAACCTCAGGACATCTCAAAGCGCTTTGTAAACAATGAAGTACTGTTGTAATGTAGAAAACTTGACACACCATTTGTGCACAGCAACCTCTCTCAAACCACAATCTGATAACCAGAGAATGTTTTGTGAAATGTTGAGTTAAGAGGAAAAACTTACCCAGAACATGGGGGAGAACACCCCTGCTGCTCTTTCAAATAGTGCCATGGAGTCGCTCTGCATACAGAGGGAAAATAGGGTCCTCCATTTAACATTTCACCTGAAAGGTGGAACATCTGATCATACAGCGCACTCTCAGTACTCTGCTGTAGTGACACCTTTCTTGTGCGCCGCACATTAAGGATTTCTTGTGTCAGACCAGATATATTGCAGCGACTTTGGATCCTTAGTCATTTCCAATTCAACCTTTCAACTCAGTCAACATTCTGGTCCTTGGACTATTTCTGTTCTCATTTCGTTCCATCCCCCAACACCTGTATGTGCCTTTGCCCAATAGTGCTAACTAAAATATTTCACAAGTGATTTCAAAGCTTCCAAAACCCAGTAGATGTAGAGTAGCTGACGGTTTTTAAAGGTGTTTCCTGAGGCTTCAAATTTGTAATTTTTTTATTTTGGCGCGTGCGTGGGCATGACTGGTATTAAATATCCTCTCCGTGTGTCTTGTTGCTAAATTATTGCCTTCATTTAAGTTGGATGCTGCGCTTTTTAAAGCTCTGAGATTAAAACTTTTAGTAGGGGTATGCAGCATGGTTAGCTCAGGGGGACCGAATGTTGAAACATACTGCGTCTGATTCTGACTGCCTTAATATGAAGGAGCCATCCAGGAGTGCAACTGGAATGTCTATACTTCCTGTCTCTTAGCTACTGGGAAATGCCCATAGACCCTAAATGCGCCAAGGAGCACAAAGCAATAATCTGCTGCAAAATCAGTTTTGTTTAAATTTGTCACTAAACCACCTGCCACCAACCCAAGTTAGAAGCTTCAATTAAAAAATTCAGATTAAAGTCACCATTCGCTATGATGTTGTGGCAATGTAGAAAGCCTTTCAGTGAAGATTTCTGGGTTTGCAGGCCACAGTTTGAACACACAGTCTTGGAGTGTACAGAGTAGAGGAACGATGCTTATCTCCAGTATTGGAAAAATGAATTGTGAGAAATGATAAGCCGGGGCCCTTCAAAATTGTGAATAGATCCCTTGAAAGGCTTTTTAATTACATATAAGACACTGAACAGTATCGGGAATGTAAATCCAAAAATAAATTTGTAAAACATATTGGGATCTATTCAGTGTTGTGAAAGGCAAGTTTAGGGTTTAGGGATCAACAATATATGGGATGGATTGCCAGAGAAGGAGGTTGAGGACTGGATACTGGACTCATTAAGTCACATCTAGCTGATGTATTGGGAAAACAGTAAGGTTCGTTTTTTTTTCTTTGAAGTACATGGTCCAGGAAGCTTTCTTCATCTGCCCCATCCTCTGATCTGTACAATTGCAATCGTAAATGCAGAGTGTTACTGTAGTACAGCTTTTTTGCCGCAGGAGACCCTCAGTGAGCCATTAGTGAAGTGCTCTTTTGTTGCAGAGAGTAATGTTACAGCATTAATATTCACTAATCTCAAAAGGAGATTATTTTTGAGATTTTCATAGTTGTTCCCAAACTTAGACTGATAGAATTTCCCATCCTGAGAAGGAAAACTGCTATTAAGGCAAAGGGTTCTGTGCGTGGTAATTCAGCCAGGACTTTTTAAAATCAGTTCCTTCATATTTTCAGTATTTATAGAATATTTAGTTTTAAGGGCTGCATATTTATTTTTAGGTATACAGTTCTCTCAGGATGTTAAAAAGATGAAATAAGAGCCCATAAGCAGAATAAGCTGTATGTGGTCTCTGGAATTATAGCTGTCGTCTTCTCACTTGTTTTCCTATGTATGCTAACATAAACTGAAAAATGTTTTGTAGGTAGAAATTTTTAAGATGGATATGAATCAAATCCTGGCAGAATCTCACTTTGTTTCCAAGCCCTTCAATTTTCTTTCTGTATCAGAACTTTACTGGAGGATATGCTAAGTGGGTTAATCTGTATTGAAACTGAGTTCTGTCTGGTTGCTATCTTTGCTTCCTGATTCACTAGTGTATTTGAACTGCGATGATAAAAACCAAGGTGAAACGAAAGGTTGATTTTCTTCATAAAATCACAGGGTTGTCAACTGTGCTTACCAGATGTGGTCATGATGTTTTGATGCCTTCTACAATGGAGACCTCAATTTTTCAAAAATTATCCATCCACTGAATGTGGGTGTCGCTGGCTAGGCCAGGATTTGTTTCCCATCCCTAATTGCCCTTGAGGAGGTGGTGAGCTGCTGCCTTGAACTGCTGCAGTCCATGTGGTGTAGGTCCAACAGTGCTCTTGGGGAGGGAGTTCCAGGATTTTGACCCAGTGACAGTGAATGAACAGTGATATATTTCCAAGTCAGGATGGATGGTTTGTGGCTTGGAGGGGAACTTCCAGGTGGTGGTGTTCCCATGCATTTGCTGCCCTTGTCTTTCTAGGTGGTAGAGGTCGTGGGTTTGAAAGGTGCTGACGAGGGAGCCTTGTTGAGTTGCTGCAGTGCATCTTGTAGGTGGTACACACTGCTGCCACTATGCATCAATAGTGGAGGGAGTGAATGTTGAAGGTGGTGGATGGGGTGCCAATCAAGCAGGCTGCTTTGTCCTAGATGGCATCAAGCTTCTTGAGATTGTTGGAGCTGTACTCATCCAGGCAAGTGGTGAGTATTCCATCATACTCCTGACATGTGCCTTGTAGATGATGGAGAAACATTGGGGAGTCAGGGAGTGAGTTACTTCCTGCAGAATTCCTAGCTTCTCACCTGCTCTTGTAGCCACAGTATTCATATAACTGGTCCGGTTCACTTTCTGGTCAATGGTAACCCCCTGGGTGTTTAACTAATGAGATGGATGTTAGGTTTTTTATGCAAGAAATGAGAGGCAACATTTATATTGTGCCTTTAAAATTAATGGAAATAAAGTTTGGTGGTGCTTCAGGATGAAAATATTTGACATAGATGCCAATCTAGAGAGGGAGAGATTGGTAGGGGTGACCAAGGGGTTGGTTGAAAACTTTGTTGCAAGTTGGTTTGCTCCAGGTTGTGAAATTAAGTAAAGACTTTGTCGAAAGACACAAAATATTGCCAAGCTAAGAGCTTCCGCGTTAAAACTTGCTGTCTTCCACAAGGAAATTTTCACAGGTGCACAATGAGTGGTTAAATAAATATATATTTTGATGGCTGCTTTCAATTTGTTTTCAAGATTCAACATTTTATTTGAAATTTAGTTATATTACATTGCAATTAACTTATTATTTACAAAATAATTTGGTGGTTGCATGCAACCCCACACAACAGGAAAAAGATGCTCAAAATTTAATGTTACAAATAGAGAATCCAGTTAGACGTTTCAGGTCACACAGAAATAGTTTAGTTGTAAAATTATTAAACTATTCCTAAGAGTTTGATTTTACAGAAAATGAATTCTGAATGTGTATCACAATTGCTTTATGTTGAAATAAAAATAAACATTCACAACATGGTGGGTAGGTAGTTTGTTTGATAACCTTTGTTAGTAAGGGTGCTTTCTGCTACTTGCTGGTGGGTTGGTTTGTGGTGGAGGTTTACTTTTTTCTTTACCCTTTCCTTGTGATGGTGATGACCTATTGGGGTACTGTGCAATTGCAGCCCCTTCTTCCATTACCGCTTTCCATTACTCGTCCATGTGGTTGTTCTTCATCTGTGAGCCTTGACCCAAATGTTTTCAAAGGCTATGCTGGTGGGGCTGGGGGAGGTGGTCAGTGGTGGCTCATATCTGAACCTATTCCTGTCCAGATCGGACATTCACAAGTGCACACTTTCCAGCAGGAGTTAGAGAGTCACTGTTGCGACTGGGGAGCCCAAGTTTACCTTTTATTTCCCTTCTTTCCAGTCCATGGGACAAATCAGACCTGACGTAATGAGGCAGGCGCACCACAGACCAGAGATCAGATTTGTTCGGTATGACTCACCGAGTCTTTAGAGGAGGCCTTTGTTCTTCGTTTCTTTGAAAAAAAAATTGCAAACTACCTAATTCATTGACCATAAGTGATGTTGACTGTCTGTAACTGTTTCCCTTGTTTAGATGACTAAACAACCAGTGATACCAGCATGGTGAGAACAATTATGTAGAGGCTTATTCCTGTGCATACATGTGCTTTTGAGTTTGGGCTTTGCACTGTTGTCACATGTTGATTCACATGACTTGTTGTTCCAGTGATTCCATTCATCTTTGGTGCAGTGGTCAGACTGGTAGGAAAAACCTTGATGGTTTTTGTAATGCTTCTTATTGCAGCATGAGAAGTGGTTGCCTTGATGGTAATTGACTCTGAGACTGTTGAGGATGTAGTGGATGCAGTTGACTTGTGACTTTTAATGGCCGTTGGCTGCAAGGTTGACCGTGACATTGATCCACTGGTTTGGCTTTTCACAGTTCCATTTGATTTGTTGGCCCTTGTAATGGACTTGGTTGAAACTGTGCTGTTGGAGGTGAATTCCGGTGTTATAGTGGACATTGTGGGTGATGAAGGCCCATT
This sequence comes from Cetorhinus maximus, assembly GCF_964194155.1. Lineage (NCBI taxonomy): Eukaryota > Metazoa > Chordata > Chondrichthyes > Lamniformes > Cetorhinidae > Cetorhinus > Cetorhinus maximus. The sequence continues at coordinate 16,194,307 of NC_135887.1, forward strand.
AGTTGTATTATTAGTAACACTAGGTGTATTGTTTGAACTTTCAGTGCTACCTGTTTGAATGGAAATGTTTTTGGTTGCTATTTGTTCACTAACTGAGCTTGGTGCAGGCGAATTCAAACTAGCATTGGTGACTAACTGTGAAAAGGATGGAGTTCCAGTTTCTTGACTAGTTAAAGATTGAGATGTATTTGCTTCACTCTCTCTGGGCCTAGTACTTATTATTGTTTTGATTTCAGTCTGCTGACCTGTAAAAGCTGAAGTATGACTTGGTAGTGTAACGGTGCTTAGGTCAGAGTTGGCAAATTGAGCTTCTTCAGTACATGGGTATCCAAGAACGGTTGCTTTCACCGTCTTTACCCACGTCAACAGATAGAATTGACTGTCCTGAGAGTTGCATTGCCACAAATTTCCATAGAGTGTAATCAACTGCAAGTTAGTGAGTTGATCAAAAGTTCCATTTGGAATAAGCCTGAAACTGTTGTTGTTCAGGTACAATTTTGAGAGTCTGCCTTGGCGAAAAGTGTCAGGGAGTATATTCTGCAAATTGTTGTGAGATAAATCTAACACCTCCAAGTTGTGGGGTGTGTTGGTTGGGATTGCCCAGAATCTATTTCCACTGAAGTTGAGCAATTTGAGGCTACTTAGTGTGTTTTTAATTAGATAAGATCTTTTAATCAAGTTGTTAGACAAATCCAGTGTTCTCAGGTTCCACTGAGTGACAGTGTCTCCCTTCTCAAGTACTTTGATTCTATTATTGGCAGCATAGATTTCCCAAAGCGCCCGTGGAAACTCAGTTGGCATACGCGTGAGCAGATTGTTGGATATGTCGAGGAACCTCAGGTTGGTGAAATTTTTCAGCTTATCGTCGAGATCTTTAATGTCATTGTGGGAAATGTTTAGGGATATTATATTGTCCTGGATATTCTCTGGAAGTTCAGTTAAGCCTTTGCTTGAGCAGTCTACAAACCTGTCATTTTGTGTGCATGAACACTCTGAAGGACAGGTTGCTGTGTTTGAAGGTAGGATGGACAAAAGGGCCAAGAAGCAACCGTATAATGTGAAATAGCCCATTGTTTCCCTATAAAAGAAGATAATTGCACATTGGTTTATTTGCCCTTCACAGCAACAAAAAAAATCATGTCTTTATTTAAAGAAAAATATAACTGTTTCCCCCCCATACCATGCAGCATTCTTGGGATTAGCAGGTGCACCCAGAATGGGAAATGAGCTGCACAAAGGAACAGGTTTACTTCACCACCCATCCCACCCCCTTCCGCACAAAACAAAATACTCTGTGGGAGTACCTGACCTCAGCTCAAATGAGGCCGTTCAATGAAATGCCTTGGCTGACAAGATAATGGCATAGAGAATCTCGAGCACATGCCTTGCATTCTAATACTCATGTGGCACAGTTCCAGGCTGGTGTTGGAGAGCGTCTCATGCCTGGATTTGTTTAAGAACCTAGATGTCTGAATGCTCCATTATTATTGCTTGTGAAACAACAACTAGATGCACAATGCTCTGGAATGAACAAATCAACAGACAGTGTTGCAGCAAAAGATTTGTGCAAATTAGTATGGCTGTGTTGTGATTATGGACTTTCTTGCAATCCACCTATAATAAGACATTGCTGACGAAGAAAAATTATTTTTTAAATGTTTTAATTAATGTAACTTATTGTCCTATTTTAAAAAAGAAATCTGGATTTTTTAATGAAGGAAATTATATTATCAAAAAGCTTTACCATGACATTCATAAGATCAAGAAAGGCCACTCAAAATTAAATATTCACCCTTCACTAAACTGCCAGCTTAATGCACAAATCAGTTCTGTTCAGGTTAATATTCCTCTTTCAAACGATTTTTTAAAAAAAATGCAATGAGGGTTTAGTTCTGTGGAAAAAGGAAAATCCCGTAAAACGTCGTTTTATCCTACCGTTAACAGCAGAATTACAGCTGCTGCCCTTGGTTCTATATTTTCTAGCACGGCATAAAAATCCGATTTAGCTGGTCTCGACAAATTTGCTTTTCACTGCAGTCTCCAAGAAATGGTGCAAGTGAGAAAAATATTACAAAAAAGAGAAAAAGCAAAACCCAATAGAAAAACATAGTGTACTTACCAAGGCAGCCCTTTACAAGAGGATCTTTGCTGCTGAAGTGTTCTTGGTGCAGATGTTCAATTGCTAGATAGCTGCTTTACAGAGGAGCTATTTATACCCACTCTGAAGCGATGCAGGGATCTTTAGTGTAAGCACCATGCCCTGTTCTGAGTACAATCTAAATTACGTGTTATTGACAATATGACCTCATTTCTACACCTCCCGAACATGAGTGTGACACAGATATTTAATTTATTACTTCACTAGCACTGAGTGACAGACAGCTAGGGTAGTGCATATCCATTGTTTGTGCAATACTGAAAAATATATAATGTCATTTACACTTGTAAAGAAGAATGTTAGACTTTTATGTAACTAAGACCACTGGTTTGCCGTTTTCTTGGAAGGATGGATGGGATCATGGAATGTGATGTTCAAAATAGTAGCTTAGAAAGAAAAATCTAGAATTCCATGTAATAGAATTTGATTTCAGCCATCATTAACCATGGCTGTTATGTTGTTAATGAAAATGCATTGGCACTTTGTCCTATGAGGGTTGCTGAAGGAATTTGAAAGTAACATGCAGCAGATTAATTTGAATATATTGCAATCACTTCTCCCAGTTTCCTCCCCTTTTCCACTGCTTTCTCTGCCAGTTAGAAGGATGTGGACGGAAGTGACAGTCTGACTCTCTTGTACTATTGGCCATTGCTGGTTTCTCCATGGCATTCTCGAATATCTACTTCTAAGCCACTCGAGCAAGTGGCTGAGGAAATCTTGCAAAAATGTCTTTGTTCTGTTGTGTTATTTTCTCTTATATTGCTTTTGTCAATACAAAAAAAAATCATCCTTGTTTTCAAGTTCCTCCCTGGCCTCTCCTCTCCCTATCTCTAATGTGCTCCAGTCCTATAATCCTCCGATATCTCTCTGTTCTTCCAATTCTGACCACCTTGTGCATCTCCAATTTTTATCACTCGACCATTGCCAATTGTACTTTCAGCTGCCTGGGTCCTAGGATCTAGCATTCGTTCATTCCCTATGCCTCTCCACCGCCCTAGCTTTCCTTTTAAGACACTCGTTAAAAATTATCCTTTTGACCAGATCTTCAGTCCCCTGTCCTAATATCTCCTTGGGTAGCTCAGTGACAAATTTTGTTTAACAGCTCTGAGATACTTTGCTACATTGAAAGTGCTACATAGTTGATTACTCATTGACTTGTATTCTGTTCCACTTGACCTCTGTTGGTGGATTGTTGAGTAACCTCTAACATTCTCCATGGTTTCAGATGTCCTTGCTGCCCTTCAAGTGAGGCTGTTTGGCACATCCCTGAGCCATTGTTCTGCTGAAGTATATTGCACCTTTATTTGGGCTTTTCTGTTCAGTTAAAGGAAATCTGTGTTTTCCAATTTGAGAAATGCTTTGGGAACTTTGCTTAGTTACGTATTTTGTCACTATTTGTGCAAGGAGTGCTGTTGACATCTATATCTGACAATTTCTTGTTCAAATTGGCTTCTCTATTAGAGGCTGTGGGTTCAAGCCACACCCAAGAGACCTGAGCGGTGCTACCCTGTCAGGTGCTCATTTTAAATGGGGCATTAAACCAAGGTGAATGTAAAAATTCCACAGCACTAGAAGACCAGGAGAGAGTTCTGTTGTCCTGACCAATATTAATCCCACAACTAAGAGCACTAAAACAGATAAACTGTTCCTTTATCTGATTGCTGTTTCTGGGACTGTGCTATGTGCAAACTGGCTGCTGAATTTATCAAAATGACAACTTACAAGACTGCACTTAATGACTATTAAGTGCTTTGGGATGTTTCTTTATAAATACAAGTTCTTTGTGACCATTTTGATCCATTGTAGTGGGGAAATGAATGGTGAGGGTGAAGTGTGGAATTTTATCCCAAGAGTATTTTCCCATTATACTTCTAAAGGATGGTCTGTCTTTTTTACTGAAGACATTTTCCACTCCATTTTTATGCTAGCCCATTTTTTTTTTAGTTGCTGGTAGGGATAGAGGGTGGAGGTTAAAATGTCTGCTTGGAGATATCGGTCATGGTCAGTGTATCCCCAAGTATGCAAATATCTGCATGTGAACAATGATGGACAGAAAAGGCCCACTGTTCCATCCAGCCTGTCATACTCACATCATATGCCTGTGACTGTATGAAGACTATGGAGATTTTAAGAACAAACTAAATGACACACAGACAATTTACCTTGACCCATGATGGAGTCATGAGGGGTCAAGTGACTTTTGTAATTCCTGCACTGACCCAGAACTAACCCTGTCTCTGGAAAATCATTAAAATGTAAAAGCCCATGGGTGGAGGACTCTGCCTTGATAAGACATTAAAAACGTGAGATCACTTGTGGAATTTACAGCTCCCATTATCTGAATAATTACAGAAGCCCAAATATGATGATCCTCAGACTAGGTATCTGCAAACCCGAAACCTAACAAAGAGCGGTATGAAGAAACCAGTTTATCACCAGCAGGTGTGAACAGCCACCATTCATCCATCCTCCATTGTGCAGCAATTGTTATGATCCCAGTTGACATTACTATTGGGCAAACCAGATCCCAGGGTGGAACCTGGCTTGATAGATCCTAATTTTTATTTTTTTGTTTAGCTAGGTGGAGAGTGGCTACTGAACAGAGTCACAGGAGTCAGCTGATGAACTTTTGACAAAAGAATAAAGCATTTCTTCAAGAAAAGATGAACTATATTACTATTACAATACTTCTTCACCCACAACTATACTTTTACAGATATATACAGTTTTGTAAGGATAGCATAAGTTACAAAAGCTATCTTGTACTCTAATGTTCACAATAAGCACGCAGTCCATGTAAATCAATGGGCAACCTATGGGCAGACACACTACATTCTGAAACCAGGTGACAGATGCCAACCCAAACAGATGCTATGGATCTCACATCAACTCCCCCCAGATGCTTGTCATCCCGTGAGCCAACCATGAGGGTTTCCAATCTCCACTCTTGAAGAACCCGCTGTAGAATCTTCTCCCAAACAATGGTTTCTTTCAGACACCTGCAAAAATCCACTCAACAGTTTCAAACCCTCCTCCTGATGCCCCTCTCCCCTGGATCACCACATGCATTCAGGCTTCCTTCAATGCACTCTCCAAAATGCTCCACCATGTCAACAGAGCGCTACTGCTTCACATACCCATAGTAAAGATTTGCAGACCTTCAGCTGTCTCCTTGGATCTTCTGGCTTCTTGCAAGCCTATATTGCTTTAAATCTGTGTCCTGCGGCTTTCTCCCTTTAAGCTTGGAGCCTTTCTCTGCTCCTCACTCTTAACTTCACTTACAGGACCTTTTCCAGATTCCCGTCCTCATCCTTTGACTTAACTGTCCTCTTGGGGCCTTTCCTGTTCCACTCCCTGGTTTCAAGGGCTTCCTTCTTTGTTTTTTTTGGAACCTGCTCTTTGCAGCTCCCTCTCCTGTCCTCCTGCTGGCCATTGCTTCTACCTTTACTTTGGGACTTGCTATCTGTCCTCTTATGCTGCTTTTGCTGGCATCTCTTTTCAAACCTTGGAGCCCACTGACCAACTGCACTCAAACTGAACTGAAACTACTTTTCTGTCTCTGTGGGGCCTTCTGTTGCTAGGCAATAGCAGTATTTTCTATCTTGTGTTTTGTTTTACCTTGCCTTCAAGAGTCATAAAATCTAATTAAAATGCTGGTATCTTTTAAAGTGAAACTAAAGCTCAAATTCTCCCTTTCTTAACACACCAATACAGAAACACAGATTAAACTTAGATATTCCTTATTCTAGATATACACCCAAATACACATACAACTTATACCAGCTCTATTTCCTAACACATTCGCTTCTAACATTGTATCATCTGTGTGGATAGGTATTGATCATGTGGTGACATGGTTGAAACTGACTTGAGATAGCACATTATTCAGAGGACCAGCCAGGGCAGGCCTGTCTGGGAGAAACAGCACAAATGGGAGCCACCACCCAGCTAGAAATATAGAACCCTGCCTAACAACTCAAGTCAACTCAGACAGTGAGGGAGGGACTAATTTGTTCCAACCAGCAAGAATATATCTCCCCTACAAAGGTTTAGCCACAATAATGTGTAAAAATCCGGAGACTTCACCTGAAAATCCAGAGATTTAAAAACTCTGTTTATCTTTAGGGAACCAATAGAAGGAACTCAATGTGCCTGCGATGCTTTCCATCTTAAAGGACAAATTTAAAGTATGATTTGCTTCTTGTTATTCTGTTAACCTAAGTGCATGCTTTATCTGTAGACTCTTGTGCGTTTGTGTGTTTTTTGAGGGAGTGTGTTTTTGTTGCATTTCAGGTATTTAGTGAATATGCATTTTTTCTTCTTTTGATTTAAACTTAACAGCCTGTTTCGTGTCTGTTGTTTAAGGTCACAACACTCAAAATGGTTTAAAACACTCCTAAAACATATACCTTGTTGCGAACAACAAAGAGATGAGGGGAAACATTATCCCACCATCTCTCTTCATCCATAACATGCCTGGCCATGTGTATCATACTAGCTATCATAATATGTACACTCTTCACTCCATCCACTGTCAAGTGCTCTTTGGTTGAGGCGGAAATTCAGATTAAATGCCCTGGTTGATTTTAGGGGGAAAATCTCTTAAATTTTGTCCAACCCCAACCTCAGTGATTGAACCTAGTCCTGGACATCACTTTGGCCCTAATAATTCAATCTGGTACCTAGCTTTTGGCCTCAGACAAAAACAGGTCCAGTGCTTGCTTGTAGGAATTCAGCAAATTGGCATTGTTATGAAACCCAACTTAGATTATTCTTGAGTGCTGAGGTCGGGAACTCCAAGTCCCGACAGCCGTCGGACCTCAAGCACATTTTCGGCCGGGAGCAGGCTAAACATGTGCAGCCCTGCGTCTTAACGTTCTTCGGCCCGCGTTAGGCCCCGCACGCCTGCACCTAGAGAGAAAAAGAAGGGCATGAAAACCTGGGTGAGGTGACTGGGTGTAGAGCACCATAGCTACCAAGTGCCCCAGAGAGGGACAAAGGAGGGGGACAGGGAGAGATCCCAAACGGGAGAGGAGACAGGGAGACATCCCAATAAGTGCCCCAAAAGGAAGCCCTAAGTAAGGGACAAAGATGGGACGGAAACAAGTCCAAGTTAAGTTGAGGAAAAAGAAGGGAGCAAAGAAACTGGCTCGAAGTTAGAGAGAGGGTTGCAGGGAGCAGCCTTTTAAGTACAAAGGACTCATGAGAGGCCCTGGTAATTGATGTGGGTCGTTGGGGCAAAGGTACCCCTTTGGAGCAGTAGGGTTCTGCTCAGCACGGCTGAAGATCTGAAGTTGTGCCTGTAATTTGGTGCTTGGGTGTATACATGGGAATCCAGGGGAACGCAGTCTTGCAAGGCAAGATTGAAACCCTGCGAGGTGGGCTGTTGTTGATGCCGTCCGAGTCTGGTAATTGAAGAGGGCTCAAGAGAAGCTCTGAAGATCCAAGAAGGCAGCTGGAGGTTGGTGACTCCGTGCTGTGGGCCACTGGGGCAAAGGTACTGCTTTAGAGCTGTAGTGTTCTGCTTGGCATGGCCAAATAGCTGAAATTGTGCTTGTAAGTTGAGGTTTGAGTGTGCTAAGGAATCCAGGGAGCTGAATCTTGGAAGGCGAGATTAAAACCCTGCAAGGTGGGCTGTTGTTGAAGCTATCTGACCTGGAGAAACTTTGGAGAGAATTCCAAGGCAAGATCGTCGAAGATGAAGATTGGAAACTCTTGTGAGAGAGAGGCAAGAGTTTGAGAGATTGATGGACCCACTGTGTGACTAACATCTGGGTGGCTTGTTGAGAAATCCATGGAATCTGTTTTGGTTGCATTTGTCATTTAATTGTATAGTGTGGTGTGTCCAACCACAATTTGCCTCTTGTTTCACATATACCTCATGCTCTAATATTCAGGGTCAATATAAGATAGATATTGTAAATTGTTTTATATTTCTCTCCTTGTATAGTAAAGTTTTTTTTGTTTGTTCAAAACCCGTGGAACCTTGTGGCTTTATTCTATTAGCAAATGTTTTGAATCTCAAACTCGTTCTACTTTAAATAAAATGTTATTGGTCCCTAACTGGATCTCACCAACAACTTGGGGGTCTGGCCAACGATCATAACAGTATCCATTGCATGAGCTGGCAGACTGTTCCAGAATTCCATTGTCTGGAATAAGAACCACCTCAATTAAAGGATTCAGTATTGCTTAATACCCCCCTTTCTCTACCACTACTTGAGATTGTTCTTGCTGATTGAGAAATGCTGGCAAGAGTCCCATTAAATTAATGACCTGGGCCTGCCAGAGTTTGAAATAAAGCTTCTCTTTTTTAAAAAAAAAGTGAATTTAAAAAAGAAAAACTGACACGCTCACTTGCTTCAGTGATATTGTTCTTGCAATACTGCTGTGGAGCATCGGGTTGTGCTGAAGTCTGAGTATGGGGCTTGAAGTCTGAGTATGGGGCTTGAACCCATTACCAATTGACTCGGGCAACAGTGCAGTGAATTCAAGCTGACACTCAGTTGAAATAAAAAGATAACTTGGTAGAACAACTGATCGTTTCTGTTGGGGCTGCATTCAGTGTTCTCTTTAGAGCTGTCACTTTGCATTTTCAACGCATTCTCCTTTTATAATAAAGTAAATAATGGGCAGAGAAACTTGTGCAAAGACCCTAATCTTGGATTGATTCCAGTACTCATTGTTAATTGGTGTTGATTGTTAAATGTGGTTCACCCACAAATTTGTTTTTGCAGCTTGCATGGCTTTATTCTGAATAAGTTTATAAGCAATTCTAGGTGTGTGAGTGCTGTACCATTTTATCTATTGTTACAATCCCAGCTGAGGTTACCCCTGGACAATCCTGATCCCAGAGTGGAACCCAGCTTGATAGATCTTAACTTTTTAATTTGCTTGTTTAGATACCTGGAGAGTGGCTACTGAACAGAATCTCTGGAGTATGCTAATGAGCTTTAAACAAAAGAATAGAACGTTTATTTAACAAGAAAAGATGAACTATATTACAATACTCCTTCACCTACAACTATACCTTTACAGATATATACAGATTTGTATGGATAACACAAGTTACCAAAGCTATCTTACCCTTTAATGTTTACAGTAAGTACACAGTCTATGTAAACCTATGGTGACCTGTGGTTAGACATACCACACTCTGAAGCCAAGTTACAGAAGCCACCTCAACCAGATGCTATGAATCTCTCCTCAACTCCCCCCAGACACTTGTCACACCATGAGCCAACTGGTCTCACTGGAAACCCTTGTGTGAAAGACACAGTGCAATCTCCACTTTCCAAGAACTCGCCTTGGAATCTTCTCCCAAACCGCTTTCTCTCAGATGCCTTCTGCAAAGGTTCACCTCCAGGGTTTTGAACACTCCTTCTGATGTTGCTCTTCCCTGTGTCACCACATGCATTCAAGCTGTCTTCCACGGACTCTCGCTCCGACTCAGCTGTCAACAGCATACCACTGCTTCACATGCCCATAGCAAAGACTTACAGACCTTCAGCCGCCTCTTTGGACCTTCTTACCTCTTGCAAGTTGTTCTCATTTTAAATCTGCTTTCTGCAGCTTTTGTCTCTTTAAATCTGAAGCTTGGAGCATTTCTCTCTGCTCCTCACTCTTAACTTCACTTAACAGGACCTTTTCCAGGTTCCTGTTCTTCCTTTGAAGTCCCTGCTTGGGACTTTCGCCTGTTCCACTGCCCTGGATTCTGGGGTATTTTCTTTAGCTTGGGATTTGCTATCTGCCCCTTTTGCTCCAGCCTCTCTCTGGCAGCTACTTTCAATCAACTTTAGCTTGGAACTGGCAATCTGCCCCTTCTAGGTGGCTTCTTTTTGGCAGCTGTCTTCAAATCTGACCTCAAAACAGCTTCCAAAACAAATTGCTGTTTCTAGCTTTTCTGTGTTTGTATCTGTGGGAGGGACCTGCCTCTCTGGGCCCCTGTTGCTAGGCAACAGCACTTTTTTTCTCTATTCTTGTTTGCTTAACTTAGCCAACAGTCGTAAAACACTCATTAGAACTGCAAGCACCTTTTAAAATGAAACTAAAACTCAATTTATCCTTTGAAATACAAATCAAGCTTAAACATTGAAGCTAAAACTCATTCCTAACAGCCACAAATACAAATATAACTTATTTAAGCTGTCTCTATTTCCCAACACTATTGATGAAAGGAAATAGTGCCACAGGATCTTTTGTGCCCACCTGAGAGAGCAGACACTGTAGCACTCCAGATACTGCACTGTGCCTGCCTAGATTTTGTCTTTGAGTCTCTGGAATAGGCCTAGAACACACAGCCTTCTGACTTCTAGGTGAGAATGCAACCAGCGAACCTCTACTAACACAGTTAGTAGTTGACATACTTGTAAATTATCTACTGTCAGATAATTTTTTTATACATTTAATATGGTGACAAATTTGGGGCTGGGAGGGTCCACAGGGAGGGAGAAACTTGCAATTGCAAACCACCCCATGGCTAAAGTCTAACTGCAGCAAGACAGTTAACATGATGGAAAACATTTGAATGGAAAATCTTGACTTACCAAGCAACAGTGGTGCACATTGCCTCAAAGCTGAGAGCAAAATTTGTAGCTGTGGAAACTGTGCCATATGCGAGATTTTTCATTTAGATACAATTTTGATCATTGATGCAGTCTCTACTGAAGAGCACTGTACCTTTATAAATACGAACATTCGAAATAGGAGGAGCACAAGTAGGCCATTTGGCCCCTTGAGTCTGCTTTGCCAGTCAATAAGATCGTGCCTGATCTGTTTGTGTTTCGAATTCCACATTCCCATCTGCCGCTGATAACCTTAGATTCTTGTTAAACAAGGAATTCAATCTACCTCTGCCTTAAAAATATTCAGCAACCCTGCCTCCACTGCCTTCTGAGACAGTGTTCCAAAGTGTCTCAACCTGTGGGAGAAAAAAAATCTCCATCTCTGTCCTAATAAGGCGACCCCTAATTTTAAAACAGTGCCTCCTAGTTCTGGACTCACCCACAAGCGAAACATCCTTTCCACGTCCACCTTGTCAAGACCATTCAGGATCTTATATACTTCAATCAAGTCACCCCTCACTCTTCTAAACTCCAGTGGAAACAAGCCCAGCTTGCCCAGCCTCAAGACAACCCGCTTATTCTAGGTATCAATCTAGTCAACCTCCTCTGAACTGCCTCCAATGCATTTATGTACGTCCTTAAATAAGACCACCAAAATCTCTCACAGTATTCGAGATGCGGACTCACCAATGCCCTGTATAACTGAAGTATAACATCCTTATTTTTTATGTTTAATTCCTCTCTTAAAGAATAGCATTCTATTAGCCTTAATTACTTGCTGTACCTGCATACTAAGTTTTTGTGACTCATGCACAAGAACACCTAGATCCCTCTGCACCTTGGAATTCTGCAGTTGTTCTCCATTTAGGTAATACTGTGCATTTTTTATTCTTGCTGCCAAAGTGAACAACCTCACCTTTTCCCACATTTTACTCCATCTGTCAGATTTTTGACCACTCACTCAACTTATCTATATCCATCTGCAAGCTCCTTATGTCGTCTTCACAACATACTTTCCTATCTATCCTTGTGTCGTCTGCAAATTTAGCTATCATGCCTTCGCTCCCCTCCTCTAAGTCATTGATGTAAATTGTAAAAAGTTGAGGCCCCAGCACAGACCCCTACGGGACTCCACTTGTCATATCCTGCCAATCAAAGACCCATTTATGCATGCTCTGTTTTCTGCCAACCAGCCAATCTTCTATCCAAGCTAATATGTTACCCCCTACACTTGGGAGCTTTTATTTTCCGCAATAACCTTATCAAATGCTTTCTGGGAATCCAAGTACAGTACGTCTACAGGCTCCTCTCTATCCACCGCACGTTATTCCTCAAAGAACCCTAATAAATTGGTTAAACATGATTTCCCTTTCATAAAGCCATGCTGACTCTTCCCAATTACTTTGAGCTTTTCTAAATGCCCAGCTGCAACCTCTTGAATGATCAACTCTAACACCTTTCCCACGGCAGACGTCAAGCTCACTGGCCTATAGTTTTCTATTTTTTGCCCCATCTCCTCCTTGAGCAGAGGGGTTATATTTGCTACTTTCCAGTCTGACGGAACCTTCCAAGAATCTAAGGAATTTTGGAAAATTAACACCAACGCACTTACTAACTCATTAGCCACCTCTTTTAAGACCCTAGGATGAAGTCCATCTGGACCCAGAGACTTGTCAGCCCGCAGCTCCATCAGTTTCTTCAGCATTATTTCCCTAGGGATTGTAATTTCACAATGTTCCTCTCTCTCTTCCACCTCCCGATTTACAGCTATTACTGGAATGTTTTCTTTGTATCCCCTATAGTGAAGACAGGAACAAAATATTTATTCATTTCATGTGCCATTTCCTTCTTATCTACAAAAAACCCCCATTCTCACTCTCTAGAGGACCAGCACTCACTTTCCCTACTCTTTGCCTACTTAAATACCTGTAGAAACTCTTGGGGCAGAATTTTACGGCCCTGTTTCGGCGGGGGCAGGGCCACACAACGCGGCGAGACATTATAAACCCCATTGACTTCAGCGGGAACGTAAAATCCTGCTGCTGTAAAATTCTGCCCTTGCTGTCTGTTTTAACATTTGTAGCTAGCTTCCTTTCATATTTGACCTTTTAGTCATTCTCTCCTGCCCTTTATATTCTGACCAATCATCTAAACTGCCACTCATCTTTACTAAGTTATATGTTTTTTCCTCAAGTTTGATGCTTTCCCTAACTACTTTAGTTAACCATGGCTGTTGGGTCCTTCCCTTAGAATTTTTCTTTATAGCAGGAATATAGTTATTTTGAGTATTCTGAAATATCCCCTTAAATGTCTGTCTTTAATGTGGAAAACTGCCCCACAGAGGAGAAACTGAAGTTGGTTTTGAAACTGTGATATTTGCTCACAGGAAGCAGTTTGACTAAGCAAAATTGTAGCTGTATGCTTTGTGTACAATTTCTGTATGGAATAATGTTTCTGGCACAAACAGGGCATTTGACACTAATTCCAAAGAAGTGACTTATTAGTGCAAATGATGTAGAGGATGGCATGGCATCCCACAATAAGTCAACTGAATTTCTACATCTAGGACTACAATGTGGTGACAGATATTGTATTATTGCATAAAGATGAGGAAATATTGCTGAGTTACTTATCTCTTGTCGTGATGCCTAAGCAGTTCCTACTGGAATTTGTTTCATCGTTGGATTTTCACAATATTGAGGTGCTAGCTATAAAAGCTCCTCTGTGGGAGGCCCAAAATGGGATAAGTTCAACTAATGTGCCATAGAAGCAGGTGAGGGAATCATTCTGAAAAACTCTTAAGGGCAACATTTTTTTTAAATTGGAGACATTATGAATTCATAATGAGTTCAGAAATCTCAATAAATTTAATATGCTGGAAGTACACAGCAGTTCAGTCTGTAAAGGGGACAGATGTTGTTTCATCAGGGTTCTCATGCTACCTACAGCTTATGACCCCAATATAGTCAAGCTCTGAACCAGGGAGCAGCATGGCCACTGATCAGGGAGAGGAGCAGTACCAAGGTTGGTTTCATGAAATAGAGCTGCTTTGCCTAGAGAATCAACTAGAATAAGTCTTTAATGTTGAAATAAGCACTTTCTTTCAAGAACATAGTGTCCCCTGTAATAAATTCACAGATAAACCATAAGCCTAAAATCCATAACCTAAAATTTAAACCAATCATAATCCTAACTTCTCTATCTAACCCAAGACAAATTGATTCTGCGAACAGATTTATGTAGTGACAAGGCTGTAATATTCTCTCCCAGAATGCTCAGCGCAGTGTGGTCTCCTGGTAGCTGGCTATTTTGGGATGGCGCAGAGCGTTAAGATTGACCCCTTGATTCTCAACAGCAGCATGGGGCAGAGTGCAGGTGAATGCTGGACTGAGGGGCTGACTACCTGCACCTAGATCTGATAGGTGGGGGAACACCTCTGAGCTTCTCCTCCAAGGCCCAACAGTCTTCATCGTCAGGGTCCCTGGGCTGAGCCCTGTACAACACCAATGGCGTCCAATTCCAGGGCAGACAGGACAGCATCAACCTGCCCAGCCGGGTAAGGCCCATGATCATTGTGGAAAAGCCGGAACTGAAGGCAATGCACTTGAGAAAACTTTCGCAGCCTACCTTCTTTGTCAGCATGAGTGACAGCTCATCTGTATCCTCTCCTATGGTGGAAAAGACAGGCCCACTAAACAAGAAGATTGAGGAAGGAGGGAGGAATCTCAATTAGGCGGTGTCTTCGCTGCTACGCCCCCAGGGACTGAATGATTGTGTGCCCATTGCTCCTTTGCTCCTCATATCACCTTCCTAGCCCATCACACTCCCTTCCAGTCCTCTGATTAAGAAGAGGAACTTGCCTGTGTAGCACCTGTGTACCAAGATATAAGATGGCACTGCAGTGCGGTGGCACAGGATTTTACATTGCTCAGCGTTAGCAAGTAATTTTTCTTTTTCATTTCATGTGAGAAATTTTTGGTGAACAACCAATGTATCTCCAATAAATTTCCAAATGGATGATAATGTGACTTGAATTCAGCAAAGACCTAGGACAATGGGGCAGGCAATAAAAGCTCTTAAAATGTTGGGAAGGTAAGCTTAGCTGCATTAGTAACAGGTCTGGGAGTACATGACAGTATGTGAAAAGAACCAGGTATGAAAATGATGTACAATATTCCTTTTTAATTCTTTTGAATGTTCAACAGCTAATTGAACAAGGCCAACTTCGGAAATCTCTTGAGAAATTCAAAAACTGGTACGATAAGTACCTAATGAGACAGAGCAGTGTCCTGGCCAGTTCAGTTCTTGGCTATAGCTTTATCGAAGCTCACTGACTTATGGCAGAAAGATCTCTTATGGACAGAGCGAACCCTGTGAATTATATTTTCTATTTCAGATGAAGAATTTTGTAATGGAAAGTTAGTAGTCGTTCTTAGACGGAGTTGACTGCAGTGAGCCTGTTCACCTAATGTTGTCATGGCAGGTTGTGTTTGTTGAGGTGATTGGCTCCCAGCAGTTTTTAAAATCCATCTTAAGGCAATTGCCCTGAAATTGATATGACACTGAAACACTCCATTAAGGAGATATACATGTATAGGAAACACTGCGTTAAGGGGATATGTGTACACAAATTGGGGAGACAAAAGCATAGTGGTAAGGTCACTGGTAATCCAGAGGTCAGGCTAATGCAGGGCAGCTGGTGAAATTTAAATTCAATTAATGAATTTTTTAAAATCTGGAATTGAAAGCTGGTCTCCATAATGGTGGCCATGAAACTATCATCGATTGTTTTAAAAGATCTCTAAGGACTAAAAGTCCTTTAGGAAAGGAAATCTGTTGTCCTTATCAGGACTGGCCTACATGTGACTCCAGACCCATAGCAATGTGGTTGACTCTTAGCTGCCCAACCAGTTGGACCAAGCTGCTACAGAATACTCATTAAACTGGAAGGACTACCTGGCTTTGACTTAGGCACAGGAAACAACAATGGTGCACCCGGCCTGGTCGACCCAGCAAAGTCATCCTGCCTAACATCTGGGGGTTTGTGCCAAAATTGGGAGGGCTGTCCCACAGACTAGTCAAACAACAGCCCGACATAGTCATACCTATCGAATCATACCTTACAGACAATATCCCAGACATCACCATCCCAGGATACGCCTTGACCCACCGGTAGGACAGACCCAGAAGCGGCGGTGGCAGCACAGTAGTATACGGTATGGAGGGAGTTGCGCTGTTTGAGTAGGAGGAACACTGAATGATGGTGTAACAGGGCAGAGAGCATGCTCCAAGATTTTTCCGCCACAGCACTAGAGGCCTTGGTGCAAGTGGTGGACAGGAGGAGAGAGATTCTTTATCCACAGGGAACCAGGAGGCTGGTTCATAGGGAAAAGATTGATGTTGTGGTCAATGCTAGAAGTGTAGTCAGAGGATCGGATGCAGTGCTGCAAGCAGTTCAATGATCTTGCATGAATGACTGAGAAAAGGAAGAATGTGTAGTGTTATGGCACAGTGGATGTAAATGCCGAGTGCTTAAATCCCAGAGGGAAACTTGAAACAGCTGCCACAACTGTTTTGTAATTTGTTTTTATTCTGTGATGCGTGCCTTGAATTCAGTAGTAATAAGACCACTGAGTCTTAGAGGTTTTTTACAAAACTAAATTAAACATTTTTAATAGAAGAAAAGATTTTAAGCACATACATAGGTCTACAAAAATAACTCAAATCTCCTAATTAATCTGACTCCAGTTGCACCTCCATTAAGGCAACTGTAAAACAAAATGGATTTTGACAGACCCAGGCAAAGCACACAATACCTTGGACAGTGATATTCATAGTGAGTTTTCTTAGCTTAAGTTCCTACAGACAGCAGCTTGATACACACAGGCTGGAGGCTTTTCACACTTGTTAAATCTTAGAATGCTTTCTCCCTTACACACAACCTCATTTCCTTTATACAGGTTTCCCCCTTTTTAATGTAAATTCCATTGTCCCAATATGTCTTTGCAACTTTACTTTTTCCATAAAATCTTTCATAGTACTCATAATCAGTAGTCTTTGGGAAAAATAAGCAAACTGTTTGGCTTAACTTCTTATGGCTAAGTGTAACACCTTCTTATCGCTTTGAAATTCATGACTGTCTCTGGTTTATCTAAAAATGCAAATGTTCCATGCACCCCTCATTCTAAAACTTCAGCCATGTTTATGTATTTAGTATTTCAAACCTAGCTTCCCTTTTGATAACTCAAAAGCTCCAGACTAGCTCTCTGCAATTCAATTAAAACCCCCCCACACACATCCACACAGAGAAACTAATCCAAACCCCACTACTAACCTACCTTTACAATAAATCACTACAATATTATGAAAATTATATTTTTCATGACATGCCAGGTTATGGAGAGAAGACGGGGGAGTGGCACGAAGTGAATTGCTCATTGAGAGAGCCGGTGCAGATATGATGGGCCAAATGGCCACCTTTTGTGCTATAACAATTCTGAGATTCTGGGAGAGTGAGTAATATTTCATAGTCATGTCTAATGTAGCTTTAGCAAAGTGGTGTAAGGCAATATACCATGGCAATTTAAAACACAGCTGTGAGTGGGCATAAATATACTTGTTAAATTTTCATATTAGTATTTGTAAACCCTGTGATAATTTCCTTTTCTTGTAAACCTGAGCCTTCTGGATTAATGACTCAGTGAAGAACATTTGTTTCGCAATTTCAATAGCACAGCAGCAACTGGGTCGCACTTAATGCAATCTAACTCAATTCAACATCACACACTTAGCAAGCAGATTTCAGCTGGTAAATGCTGAATGGAGCCACGATATACATCTGAGGAATGCCCAATATTTTAGTAAGGTGTGGCTCAGCTGGCCTCACGCTCACCTCTAATTCAGAAGGTTGTGGGTTCAAGACTCATTCCACGACTTAAGCACAAAAGTCAAAGCTCCAGTGCTTTGAGACGTCCTGTGGTGGTGAAAGGCACTACATAAATGAAGGTCTTTCTGTTCTTTTTTCTTTTTAATTTTAAAGCTTTTGTGGCAACAGAATCGGTGGTCATCAAATGCCATCTTTAACATTTTGATATTAGTATTAAGGCTTGTAACCTCATTGCTCCAGAATTATTCAACACTACCTGTTTTAAAATTTGGTCTTTGCTTTTAATCTTTATTGAAATAAACTTTTGTCCGTTTTAATATGTTGCTGATGAATGTTGTTTTACTGGAGTTCTGGGCATGTGCTGAACATGGATAAAATATTAAGAAAAAAATTGACTGGTTCCATCCTGACCAGTTGGCGATGTGTATTAATGTGCTGTACCAAACAGCTGCCCAAATATTTACTACTGGTCAGTGGACTGATGTAACATGCAAGAAAAGCCAGGGTCGAGATTGTCATCTGCCCCATCGAAGATGACCCATCTGGTAGAGAAACCCTCCTACCACGCAGTCTGGTTCATTGTTAGAAAAATCCCAATGCTTTTGCCTCTATTCTCCTGCTTGGTAGCATGAACGTTTATAGGACTCATTGTGAAAGTAGCATTTCCTTTTTATTTCATTAACTTCCCTTGGTATCCTCTGATCTTGTAGCTTGTTTGTTTTGAAAGTAACACTGAGTTTATCAGTTGCAATCCCCTCTTAACCACTTTAAGTTGTAAGGTTCAAGTTTTTCAGATGCTTCCTCATGGCAAATCTCATCTCTATATTTGGAATCAGCCATGTTGCTTTTCTCTGAATTTGTTCTAAAACATAGATATCCTACCACTCTATTAACTTTTTTAATTGCCTTGTTACACCATCTGGACAATGCAATGAACATGACAGTAATTGCTCCCCAAATCCACTGTGAACTTTCAATTAACTAATTCCATATGCATATTTCTGGCCCAATTATTTTCTTCACATTTTTTGCTTCACATTTACCTGCCATATTGGAGAGACAATCCGATTCTACTTTTAAAAATGTTGTCTTTTGCTACAGCCCTTTCCCTTTAATTGCTATTGCTCTTCCTATCTTTGAAATTGATCAAAGAACTTGCAATTGTAAAAAATCTATGCATTCTGGAGTCCAGTATTCCATTTGTCTAAGTTGAGATCTTTAGATGGCATTCTGAGTACCAACGTAAGAATATCTACATTTAACTAAAGCTCCAATTGACTGTTTCATTGCTTTTATTAGTTCTCTCCTTTTCTATTTGGTCATAACATATAAATTAAAAGTTACTGATTAAAACATGCAGATCTAGGTTATCTTAAAATTATTTGCAAAATTTGGGACTGTAAATAAATCATTGATTAGATTTAACAGTCTGTAACCTTCCATTCAAAATTAATTCACACTTAAGAAATAAAATACTAAAATGTGTTAATTTTCAGTGGAGTTTGAGTAGGGTAGAGGGAAACCTGGAGAAAGATATGGGGAAGACCAGCGCATACAACACTAAAAGCAGTCTGCAGTGCCATGGAATATGTTTACAAAGCATAGCTTCTGTTTTTCTTATTTGCAAACTTGTCTGTTGAAGAATTTTTTTCAAGCTGAATAAGTTATACTCCTGTAATATTTCTGAGTAAAGCTGGCCCATAGAAATTATTATTTTGTTTTCTAGACTTTTTCCATCTCACATGAACTATTGAAGATTTGTGTGTTAAACTCTGCTTTCATGGGGTTGTTTGGCCAACTGTTTTTCCGTTTGTGGTCTTATAAACAATTTTTCTTTGTTGTCTAAAAACAGGAAATGTATCATTTGCTGCTATATTCACCACTTTAATAATGAACTGTGCATAAGATGGCTGCTGAGAAGGGAATTGGTGGATGGATAATAAAAGCGAAAAGGCTTTTGAGGTAATTCACTGTTAACCAGTTACCCAGTGGTCTGCAGAGGTGGGCATGAAACAAATTGAGAATTGAGCTTGTATTGCTGCCCATTTAATTTTTAAAGAAGCAGAACATTAATGGAATTGCAGTCTATGGGAGATTTTGTTTGCATGTGTGTAGGTTCAAATCATGCCACCTCCAACTTTGCATTTCAAAAAAATGCAGTGCATTGCACTACAGGAGTTATCGATTATTTTAACATGTCTTATTTTTTACAATATGGTGTGGCAATGCTGATGCACAAAAGCACTTGCTGCCTTGCAACCCTGTAGCCAATGTACACTTGCTTTGCAGTTGTGAAAGCTAAAACTAAAAACCAGTGCTTTAGGCTTGCAGCTCAATGAGTGGTGGTGGAAAATCAGAATCATTCACAAGATCCAGAAAGTCGAATGGAGGAAGGGGAAAGCTGGTGATGTTTGGATTTACATCAGGAACCTCCTGAGGGGAGCTAGGAGCATCTGTATCGGTTGCAGGCAGTGGAGCAGCTGGGTCATTGCCATTCAGTGAAACTTGTGCCTCAAGAGGAGGTGGTGGTGGAAAAACTTGGCTTTGTATTTCGTGTGTTGCACTGGTAGATGGTGTTTCTTTTTCTGTTTCATTTTCCACTTTGACTTCAGGCTCAATGAGCTTTTCTTCAATCTCTGATGAAGAAGCATTGATGATTCCTTCAGACTCCTGCACCTCCATGCTATATTGATCAAGTAAGGATTCACGTTTAGATTTTTTAGATAAGAAGGTGGTGAGTGAGGGACGCTTTGCTGGAGCAACATTGTTATCATTGTCCTCAGCTGCATGTACACCATCTTCACTGGGGCCTGGACAAGCTCCTGCCCATGTGAGGTCCTGTACAGGATATTTTGAACATCTTCTCCTTATCAGAAGAGTGCATATTATGATCAACATTAGCAACAATATCCCGCCGATGAAGTAAGCAACAATCTTGCCTGCAGTCGGGTTATCAGAGTATTTAATAGATGACTCAGTGGTTGACGTAGACTTAATAGTGATTGGCGTAGACTTAATAGTGATTGGCGTAGACTTAATAGTGATTGGCATAGAAGTCTGATTTATATTTGTCACGTATGAAGTTGGTTGAGAGGGCGAACTCTGAATCGATTGTACCTCAGGTGAAATTTTTGATGTGAGCTGTGAAGTTGTAGAAGGTGTATTTGTCAAGATAGAAGTGTTGCTGGGAAGATCGCTTGAAGGTCCACTTGTTACAGTTGGCATACTTGTGATTATCAAGGGAGTTGCAGGGGTCAGGGTAGCTGAGTCGTGAAGTGAAGATGATGTTGGGTTTGTTCTTTCTGATCCCACCGTTAACTGAAAGTTAGTTGTGGTTGTGCCCCCAAGGCCGTTTACCAGTAGTGCCAGTGTAGCCAGCTGGATTGCTTCCATCTTTCTTAGTTTTGAAGAGACAGGTTTTCAGAATCAAAACCAGGCTGCTGATGCCTATAAATACCTAAAAAGAATTAAGAACAGAAACATTTTTTAATAGTGTTCCTTTTTGGAATTGTGTGGTAAAAATTCTGTGTGTGTGTCTGTGTATAGAAGTTAAAGAAAAAGATGTACCATCAACACACTTCAAGTATCAAGTTAATAAATTCATACTTTAAAGCAACTTTAAAAATGCCTGTTGCTAACTCGCAATAGTAACTTTTGTTAGTGTCCAAAGCCATTGTTTTTACCCCTAACCACCAACTCCATCCCTTTCCCAGGCTATTGCTGAGGCTGAACCAGGCCATTTGCTACTTTGATGTCACATTTGACCCTGAGCTAAGTTTTCAACGCTATATCCTCTAGATGACCAAGATTGCTGACTTTAACCCCCATAACATCCACCCCGGCTCAGCTTATCTGCTGTTGAAATGCTGAACCATTTCTTTGTTACCACAGAATTTGACTCTTCCAATGTTTTCCTGCCCAGCCTCTTACCCTGCGCCCTCTGTAAATTTGAGCTCATTAAAATTCTACTGCATGTATCCTAACTTACACCAAGTTATGTGAACTCAACAGCCCTGTGCTTGCTGACCTGCATTAGCTCCCGGTCCAGCAATGCCCTGATTTTATCATTCTTGTCCTTTTTTCCAATCTCTCCATGGTCTCACCCCTCCATATCTCTGTAATTTCCTACAACACTCTTGAGATCTCTGGCTGCTCTTTTCTGGCATCCTGCACATCCCCAGTTGTCCTTATTAAACTGTTGGTGGCCGTGCCATCAGCTGCCTTCACCCTAAGCTCAGGAATTAACCTTCCCAAATCTCTCTGCCAGTACACGCACACACACACACCTTAAGACAATCTTTAAAAACTACTTTTTTAACCAAGCTTTTGATCATCTGTCCTAATATATCCCGTGGCTCAGTCACATTTGTTTAATTTCAACTTTAAAAGTACCTTGGGAAGTTTTACTACAATTAAGGCGTGCAATATAAATGCACATTGTTTAAATTAAGCTTCTCACTGTTGACCTACTCTATGCTTTCGAGGGGTTAATTGGAAGACAAGGAACAGACTTTGGCTGGACTGATTTTATCTGCTTCAGTAATATCATGAGTGGGAGCAACAGATTGTGAACCACATCCCTCATTCATGATGCAGATGGAGCTGAATGTTCTAATAACCTAGCAGGAGTGGTGTTGCCATAAGTGTCTCCTCGCAGGCTGCGAGAATGCAGCTGAGAATAGGACAGACGCGGCTGAGACACTGCTCCTTACATGGGTAGTCTTAACGTTTAAGGTTGGCAAGCAAGTTAGTCAACTGCACTTCCCCTTTGAGTGGCTGTTAGTCTTCTGTCATCAGAGGATAAACACTGCCTGGTAGGTCACTAACACACACAGGGCGGCTAATTTTTAAAAGCATTCCTCCCCAATTCCTCAGATATTTCTAAAATGCTTGTATTTTTTGATCAGTGATAAGGTAGTGTAGGTGAAGCCCTTGCAAATGATCTTGGCTACACTCCGGAAGTCCAAAATATACCCACATAATTTGTATTTATTTCATACTTGTTGAAATGCTCCCAAATGTGAAATACAGCATCTGCACATCAACATCCCACAAACAGCAAGGGTTAAACTGTTAAGCATGGTTAAACTGTTTTTGCTCCTATTAGTTAAGGAGCATTGTTAGCCATAAAAACCACCTACTCTTCAAATATTGCCATGGAACCTTAAATAAACCACTTTAACAGGTAGAGTTATACATTATATAAGGAAATATTAGGACAGGTGATCACGAGCTTTGTTAAAAAGGTTTTTTAAGGATCTTCTTTGAGGAGAGAGGTTGAGTGACTGGAAAGTTTTAGGAAGATTAACATGGCTTAGGGCTGAGGCAACTGAAGGCACTGCTGTGCTATTGGTGCAGTGATGAAAACTGGGGATGTGCAAAAGACCATAATTGAAGGAGCACAGAGATTTCAAGTTTGGATCTGGGGCTGGAGGAAGATGTAGATAGGAGGGGAGAGAAGAGATTTGAGTATTAAAAATTGCTGGTTAAGGTAGAGTTTTGTTCTATTTTCTTTGAATTGGAGAATGCCAAGATTGGAAAATTAATTACGCTGTTCTGTACTTTCAACTAAATGAATGACACCCCATTTTAGTGAAATGTACATCTGATTGAAAGTAAAGCTCGGAGCCAGATAATCTTGTATTCAGCCATGAGCATCTGAATGCAGCTCACAGAATGCTGTGTGAAGCACTCTCTTCTGATATAAATGTGTTTTTCTTGGCTTGCAGCATTGTAGCACCCTCAGAGAATGGCCTGTGTGGTATACTCTGATTTTCATACTGCACATCAAGGAGACAGACCCAGTAGTGTTGCTGAAGTGAGCTCTTCACATTTACTTTAATTAATCCACTTGGTTGTAATCCAGTGGTGGATTCCTGGATCACATCTAATTTGATGCTATCAGTTTGTTGTAGACCAACTGGTTTGCAGTATGGATTGTAGCCAACAAAGGAAGGACCGTGCATCTGCAGTCTGCTGTAATTCTGTAATAGAAGCACATCTGCTTCTGCAGATTACAATTAATCAGGGTACATAACTCTGATGTCAGTGCCTGCAATAGTGCATTGTTCACTATCCAAGTGTGCCTGGGCTGGCTGGTGAATGTGTTTGAGTGGCTATGTACCTCTCTTGTGTGTTCAACCTTAAGCAGGTTTGTGCAAACAGCTTCCAACCAGCACTGTGCATAATCTAAGCGTGAATAAAGTCATATATGATGGTTTGAAACACTTCGTTTTGGAGTGAGCTGATGCTGTTATATAAAAATTCTAGTGACTTAATCCTTACAATGAGAATGAAGTGTCATGGGCCTGACCTGGATATTTGTACATCATTTTCAGTAGGAGTTGTGATCTTGCGACTGACTTTTTATCTGAACTGGAAGGTGCACTTTTACAAGTGCTATGTAAACAATATGTACAGTAATTTCATTACTCAGCTTTAGGGCTGGTGAATTAGGATACCGGCAAAAAGTTCACTAACTGTGCTCGTTGACAAAAAAGAACTCCGTTCAGTTGAAGAGTACACTCAGTTAATTAATCTCTGCTCTGAAGTAGTATCTCTTATAATTCATCCCTTCCTTTCCGGACTGTGGTGCTTAGCTGTGACTCAGATCAGACTACAACATTTGTTTTATTCCTTGCACATGTTTGAAATTCGCCTGGGTTCCCAGTTTATGTTGAACAATTGATTTTTTAATTCTTTGTTTTAGTGTATTTTTTGCTCTCTTTTCAGCTGAGCAAGAATGAGATTGAACAGCTTCTAAATTTCAAAACAAAAATACCTGGAAAAACTCAGCAGGTCTAGCAGCATCTGCGGAGAGGAGTACAGTTAACGTTTCGAGTCTGTATGACTCTTCAACAGAACTAAGTAAAAATAGAAGCGATGTGAAATATAAGCTGGTTTAAGG
Source organism: Cetorhinus maximus (assembly GCF_964194155.1). NCBI lineage: Eukaryota > Metazoa > Chordata > Chondrichthyes > Lamniformes > Cetorhinidae > Cetorhinus > Cetorhinus maximus. The sequence goes on from NC_135887.1 coordinate 16,218,822, forward strand.
GGGGCAAATTTCAACATTGCTGGATAATTGGCAGCAGGAATAGAGACATATGTGGTCCAAGAGAAGTTGCCTCTTATTGGGGAAATTCCCCTTGCACTGCAAGTTCCCAATTTCAGCTCTGGGAAAAACAGTCATGTTAGCTATGTTTCTAAAATAGTTAACATGATAATTAGTTCCCTAAACAGCACAGCTGTTCAAATGACTGTCTAAAATGTATGCTGATGCAGTCTGCTGCATAGTGCAATTGTGTGCTTTTACACTGGGCTGATGAGACATAATTTTGCATCTCCCCAGCCCTACCACAGCAATTTTCTCCAGCTCAGAAAATGGCATGTGTGAGGTTCCCAGCAGGAACCCCCAGGGTGCTCTCCGCAGAAGGAGAAAATCTATCTCGTGTAAGCCTACACTACTGTTACCTGTTTCTGATGCCTTATCTCAAAGGCAACATTGATGGAAGCTTAAAGCTCTGATTGCCCTTCTGTCCCTCAGTCAGGTACTGGGTGGTGGGTACAAGAAGGTGGTTAAATGAGATGGAAGAAAAATTTTTAAAACATGCTTGAACAAATATTTGGCACCTTTTATGTCTGCTGGAATGGTTCATTACATCCCAAAGCACTTTGCAGCTACTTTTGAAGTGTAGTCACTGCTGTAATGCAAGAAATGCAGCAGAAGGTTTCAACAGCAAGGTCCCACAGTTAGCAATGTGATAATGACTTAGGGATATTGGCTGGGGGAGAAAGGTTGTCCAGGCTACAGGAGAACTTTCCTGCCTTTCTTCAAAACAGTGCCATGGAATCTTTCAGACTAACCTAAGGGGGCAGATGGAGCATCAATTTAAGGTCTCATCTGAAAGACAGCACCTTTGACAATGCAACAGTTAATTCAACCTGATGCTTTACAGTACTATGTGCTCAGGTCTCTGGAATGAGACTTGATCCACCATCTTCCGAGTCAGAGATGAGTTTGCTACCACTGAATCATGGCGGACAACTTAATAGGTAACACTGGGATGAATATATGCATGAATAGGTTTTACTTCTATGTTGCACAGGGAAATTTTGTTTTTCCTTGAAGCAGAAATCCCCACAAAAGATTCCTGTGCCAATAAGCAACACCTATATCAGCAGCACCTAAAAAGATTGACTAGGCTACCATCTCCTTGTGTTTATGGGCTGAAAGTGACTTCGGATAGTGCCGTTTTTGCCTATACTGTGTGCTCAAGAAGAAGCAATTGTGCAAAGTGTTTTTGAGAGCTTTTGATGTGGCTGCCAGTATCTAAATGAATGTGTTATAACTCCATAATTAATCAATAGACTTGCAATGAATTGCTTTCAATGGTCTGAAACCACTCAGTAGGAGTGTTGATGTGCATCAGGCACTAACAATGCACCTATGCCATAAATTCTGTAACAATTTACCCATAGAAACAGCCATATCTCTCTCCTACCCCCCCTCACTCGCTCTCTCTCCCCACCCCCTGCCTCTCTTCCACACACACACACACACACACACACACTCACTCACACACACACTCCCCGCCCCCCCCCGCCTTCTTCAGAATCACAGAATTGTAATGGCACAGAAGGAGCCCATTTGGCCCAGCGTATCTGCACCAGCTGGCTGAGCATTTTAACTTAGTGTCAATCTCCTGCCTGTTCCCCATAGCCTGCATGTTGTTTCTATTTAAATAATCATCCAATGCCTTCTTGAATGCCTCAATCGAACCTGCCTCCACCACACTTCCAGGCAGCGCATTCCAAACCCTAATTACTCGCTGTGTGAAAAAGTTTTTTCTCACCTCGCATTTGCGTCTTTTGCAAAACATTTCAAAACTGTGCCCTCTGGTTCTCAATCCGTTTATGAGCGGGAGCAGTTTCTCCCTATCTACTGTCCAGACCCCTCATGATTTTGAAAACTTCTATCAGGTCTCCTCTTAACCTTCTCCCCCCCAAGGAAAACAGTCCCAACTTCTGCAATCTTCCCTCATAATTGAAGTGTCTCATTCCTGGAACCATCCTTCCTATAGTGTGACGCCCAGAACTGTACACAATACTCCAGCTGAGGTCTAACCAGTGTCTTATATAAGTTTATCATAGCCTCCTTACTCTTGTACTCTATGCCCCTATTAATGAAGTCTAGAATACTGTATGCTTTGGAAAGAGCTCTCTCTACCTGTCCTGCCACTTTTAATGACGTATGTACACATACACCCCAGTCTCTCTGCTCCTGCACACCGTTTAGAATAGTATCCTTTATTTTATACTGTCTCTCCCTGTTCTTTGTACCAATGTGTATAACCTCACACATCTCCACATTGAACTTCATCTGCCATCTATCTGCCTACTCCACCAACGTGTCAGTGTCCCTTTGAAGTTCTACACCGTCCCCTCAGTTTACAATTCTCCCAAGTTTTGTGTCGTCTGCAAACTTTGAAATTGTCCCCTGCACACCAAGATCTGGATTATTTAATATATATAAATATATATATATATATATAAAAGGAAAAACAAGTGCCCCAATACTGGCCCCAGGGGAACTCCACGACAAACCTCTTCCAGCCCAAAAATACCTTTTAACCATTACTCTCTGTTTCCTATCCCTCAGCCAATTTTGTATCCACGTTGACATTGTCCCTTTTATTCCATGACTTATAACTTTCCCCTCAAGTCTTTTTTGTGGCATTGTATCGAACGCCTTTAGGAAGTCCATTTGCACCACATCAACGGCCTTGCTTTCTTCAACCATTTCTGTTACCTCTTCAAAAACTCCAACAAGTTAGTTAGAAACGATTTTCCTTTAACAAATCCATGCTGACTCTTCCGAATCAATCCACATTTTTCCATGTGATTATTAATTCTATCTCAAATAATTGTTTCCAGAAGTTTCCCCACCACCCAAGTTAAACTGATGGGTCTGTAATTGCGGGGCAGATCTTTACAACCTTTTTTGAACAAAGGTGTAATGTTTGCAATTCTCCAGTCCTCTGGCACCTCCCCCAAATCCAGGGAACATTGAAAGATTATTGCCAGTGTCTGCAATTTCTAATTTCACATCCTTCAATATTCTCGGATGCATCTCATCCAGTTCTGGTGCCTTATCAACTTTAAGTACCGGCAGCTTATCCAATACCACCACCTTTATCAATTTTAAACCCTTCTAATGACTGAGTTTCCTTCTCTGTCGCTATGGCCTGGGCAGCATCTGTCTCATAAATAAAGATGGATCACTCCTCTCTTTCTCTCTCCCCCTCCCTCTCTCTCTCTCTCTCTCCCTCTCCCTCTCCCTCTCTTCTCCCCCCCCCCCCCCCGCCTCCAATTGTTTAATTCGCTAAGCAGCAATGTGCGACACTTGAGAGGTTGACTATTTGAAATCACAGGCTAAATCTGGCTAATCATAGGTTTAGGTTTCTTGACTGATCACAAATTGACTAAACTATTTTCTGTGTGGCCTTATCAAGAAAATAATTTGTCTATGCATCCAAAACAAAAATCACACTTGTGCTTTTGCAAACACTTACCACTGATGGAGCTTGGACTTGAAGGTTGAAGGGTGGTTCCGTGTCTGCAGTTACTGTGCATTACACATTAAGATATATACAAGTTCCTATAAAATTAATAACTTTGCATTTATTGCCACGCTTGGTGATGAAGTGAATACTCAAAGTCAATCGATCTGTGGTGTTATGCTGTCACTTGGTAAGCTTGAGGTTTTAGAAAAAGGGAAGTAAAAGCATTTGTGTCCGGATGTGAAGAAATTGGCTCGAAAACAAGTGCTAAGTGCTGGACAAAAGCAAAAAACTGCAGATGCTGGAAATGCAAAACAAAAATAAAAACACCTGGAAAAACTCAGCAGGTCTGGGAGCATCTGCGGAGAGGAACACAGTTAAAGTTTTGAGTCCATGTGACTCTTCAACAGAACTAAGTAAAAAATAGAAAAGAGGTGAAATGTAAGCTGGTTTAAGGGGGTGGTGGGACAAGTAGAGCTGGATAGACAGCCAGTGATAGGTGGAGATAACCAAAAGATGTCACAGACAAAGGGACAAAGAGGTGTTGAAGGTGGTGATATTATCTAAGGAATGTGCTAATTAAGGGTAGAAAGCAGGACAAGCAAGGTACAGATAGCCCTAGTCGGGGTGGGGTGAAGGAATAAAAGGTAGAGATAAAACAATGGATGGAAATGCGTTTAAAAATAATGGAAATTGGTGGGAAAAGAAAAATCTATAGAAATGCTAAGTGCTGGCATTATTTTGAAAATAAAATCTGGAGGTAAATCAATTAAAGATTAAACTATGAATTTAAGTTTCCAATTTTATGTAGTTTGCTGCTTGATCCTAATGCTACAGTCAGAGAGCTCACGTTTACTCTAAGCCTGTTTGATATTTTAATTTGCTCCTGATCAGTTAGGGTTAAACAGTTCATGTAGTTACACAACCTGTACTGATGAAACTCTGTTCCTGGTAGAGTTCTTCTGTGAAATCCTGTGTCTGACTGTCCTCTCTCTTCCTCATCTGAGAGTTAGACTATGTTTGTAGCATGATACAACTACAGTTTTGCTTAGCTTTGAATTAAAGTTGTCAGAGAAGCAACGCAGGTGAGCGGAACTCGACTCTCATTTTAGTAAATTTTAGCTGATGTCCAACCTCTTGAACGTGACAAGCTAGGTCAGGAAGTTGGCTCTTGGGTAAGCCACTGAAATGTGCTGCAACAACTGTGCTCCATGTTGAAGTGGTGGCAGAGAGGAGACAATGAGCTGAACCCCACTGAAGGGATTGGATGTCATCGTTTTGGCATCCCCCTGTGTTGACATTGTAGTTGACAGCCTGGTTCTTTTATGCAGCTCATTAAAACAGGAATATGTTTTTGAGATGAAGTGGAAATGCTCTTAGAGGGAACCAAAACCTCTGGGAACCAAATCAAACCAAACCTTCTCCCCTCTCTCTTTCCTGTTGAGCATTGGTCTCCACAGTTTTGGTGGGCTGCAGCATAAAATATGGAAATTGACCTCAGTTGGTAGAAATCTTGCTTCTGAGTCAGAAGGTTGTGGATTCAAATTCCACTCCGGACTTGAGCACAAAAAAATCTAGGCTGACATTCCAGTGCAATACTGGGAACATGCTGCACTATTCCAGATGTCTCCTATCAAATGAGATTTTAAACCATCTGCCCCCTCAGTTGGATGTAAAAGATCCATGTCACTATTTTGAAGAAGAGCAGGGAGTTAACCTGGGGTCCTGGTGAATATTTATTCAGTCAACATCATTTAATCAGGTTATCTGTCCATTTTGGCATTGCTGTTTTGGGAGTTTGGTGTGAGCAAATTGGCTGCTGTTCCCTACATTGCAACAATGACTACACTTCAAAAGAACTTCATTGTAAAGTGCTTTGGGATGTCCTGAGCGTGTGAAGGGTGCAAGTCTTTCTTTTCTAAATACCTTTTTCATGCACTTAATTTTTTGGGCCTATCATATTGCCCATTGCCTACAGGAATCCATAAATTTATACTTACAGTTGTAATTATCTGTTGAACAACCATGGTTAGCTATGTTCTTCTCCAGTAGAAGTACTTCTACATTACTCCACCAAATTGTTTTTAACCATTGTTGATGGTAAAAATTTATTCAACTGTGTATGAACTGATATTTACTTAAAATTTAAGCATCCTGAGCAGATGGTTTCCTGTCCATTGTGAAATCAGCATTTATGTTTTATCTTTAAACAGTGCACCACTTCACTGTTTTGTTGTTTGTTCTTTCACTGGGTGTTGGGGGGGGTTACACAATGTATCTCCCTATGCCACCCATTACCCACAGCCACAGGGAAGGTGATGCTCAATTTACTTGAAAGGGGAGCTGGGATGACACTTGCCACCCTCCCCCTCCTGTTCACTGTGGAAATTTTGTTATCGGGATATTCCTAAGATTGGCAATCTGGTGCTGCAAGGGATTTCTGGTGCGAAACCTTTGTTGAGTAATCAAACAGGCTGCTCCTCAGTGCTATAGGTAATGTTTTATGCCTTGTTTTAGGCTTTCACAGTCACATATATATTTTCATACAATTAATTATTTGGCCCCATGGGTACAGTGAGAATGTCACATGGGTTTATAGCTGGTTAAGCAAAAAATAAATAAGTAAAAAATTAACCAGACAGTAATTATTTGAATTCGTACCTAATATACTTTGATTATTTTCTCCACCAAAGGCAGCTTCTATGTATGAATATGTCTTCTTTAGGAACTTAAAGAAAGGTGAGCATTTTTAACAGAGGGAAGAAAACAAATTTAATGTACAAAGGGAGGAGGAGTAGACCATTCAGCCTTTTGAGCCTGCTCTGCCATTCAATAAGATCTGGCTATGGCCTCAACTCCATTTTGCCATCTGCACCCCCCCCCCCCCGCCCCATATCCCTCGACTCCCTTGCCTATCAAAAATCTATTTAACTCGGCCTTGGATAAATTCAATGACCCAGCCTCCTCTGCTGTCTGGGGAAGAGAATTTCATAAATTAACAACCCTTTGAGAGAAAAAAATTCTCCTCATCTCTGTCTTGAATGGTAGACTACTTATTCTTAAACTGTGTCCCCTGGTTCTACTCGCTCCCACAAGTGGAAGCATCCTCCCAGTACCCACTATCAAATCCCTTCAGGATCTTATGTTTCAATAAGATCACCTCTCATTCTTCTAAATTCGAATGGGTATAGGCCTGACCTGTTCAACCTTCCTTCATAGGATAAATCCTTCACCCCAGGAATGAGTCCGGTGAAACTTCTCTGGACTGCTAACACAATTATGGCTTTTTGAAATTAAGGAGACCAAAACTGTACAGAGTATTCCAGATGTGGCCTCACCAAGGCCCTACAGATGCAGTAAAACTTCCCTATTTTTGTATCCCATTCCCCATGCCTTCGTAATTACATGCTGTACTTGCAAACTAACGTTTTGTGATTCATGTACCAGGACACCCAGATCCCTCTGTACCACCGAGTTCTGCAATCTGTCTCCATTTAAATAGTATACTGCTTTGAAAGTTCACATTTTCCCCATTATACTCCATCTGCCAATTTTTGTCCACTCACTTAACCTTTCTATATTCCTTTGATTTCCAAATTCTTTGTGAAGGCAATTACGGGTGTGGATGCATTTTACTGATAAAATTTGTTTGCACATTGATGTTTGTCAACAGATTGTACGGTACTTTTTGTATCACGTTTCTAATTATGCCTATGAGTAATGATTTAAAGGAGATTAGGAAAGATTATTATTGGAATCCAACATTGACACACTTAAGATTCAGTTTAGTTATGTTTAGTTTATGACGTGATAAATTGAATTTGTCAATTGTAAATTAAGTGGGGGGAAAAGCATTCTTCTGACTGCAGCCTTTGTCATTCATCTTGGGTGTGCAGTTCTCACCCTTTGCGAATGTAAGCAGGTCTTGATAAATCGCGAGTTAACCGTGATTACTGGTAACTGCACAGTTTCTCCCATACAAAAATTATCATTGTTGCTTCTGAATTACTTGAGCTGTTTTAAAATATTTTAGGCTATTTACATTAGTATTAATGATTTAGATGAAGAGGCAGAGAGTAATGTGTCTAAATTTGATGATGATGCCAAACTAGGTAAAAGGTGAGCTGTGGCGAGGACATAGGCTGCAAAGAGATAGAGACAGGTTATGTGAGTGGGCACCAAGATGGCAGATGGAGTATAACGTAGGGAAGTGTGAAATTATTCAATTTGGTCGTAAGATTGAAGCAGAGTATATTTTTAAAGGTGAGAAATTAATGTTCAGAGAGACTTGGGTGTGCTTGTACAAGGAATGCAGAAAGTTTAGCATGCTGGTGCAGTTAGCAATTAGGAAGGCTAAAGGCATGTTGGCCTTTATTGCAAAGGGATTGGAGTACAAGAATAACAAAGTCTTGCTGGCACTGTACAGGGTTTTGGTGAGATTGCATCTGGTGTAGTATGTGCAATTTTGGCCCCCACATTTAAAAAAGTGTATACTTGTATTGAAGGTGGGCACAGCGTAGGTTCACTAAGTTGGTCCCTGGGATGAGGGGGTTGTCCTGTGATGAGAGGCTGAGTAAATTGAGTTTATATTCTTTGGAGTTTAGAAGAATGGGAGGCAATCTCATTGAAACTTACAAAATGCTGAAGGGGTTTGATAGGGCAGACGCTGAGAGCTTGTTTCCATTGTTTGGGGAATCTAAAACACGGGGGCACGGTCTCTCGATAAGGGGCCAGTCATTTAGGACTGAGATATGGAGAAATTACTTCACTCAAAGGATTGTGAACCTTTGGAATTCTCTACCCCAGAGGGTTGTGGATCCATCGTTGAATACGTTTAAGGTTGGGACAGACAGATTTTTGGCACATCAGGGAATAAAGGGATATGGGGAGTGGGCAGGAATAAGAAGTTGAAGCCCATTTTCAACCATGATCGTATTGAATAGCGGAGCAGGCTAGATGGGCCACGTGGTCTACTCTTGCTCCTATTTCTCTATCTTCTTATGTGAAGGACTCTTTGAAGAAAATCTGATGCATGATTTGAGATTAGGTGCACTGTCAGGAAGATATAATAATTTTCATAATGTTATTGGAATTTATTGTAAGGTAGGAATAGTGTGTGTGCATGATGTTACTGAATTAAAGACAGCTGGTCTGAAGGCTAAGGTGTCAGAAGAGAAGCTAGGTTTGAAATGTTAGGCAGCGTTGAGCATTGCAGCGTGTGATTCACGCTGGCTGGCCACTAATTGACCAGCCAGCGTGAAATCACAGTTGGTGCCTGATTGTGGGTGGTAGTTGGTTTCACAGCCATTCCTGGGCCCACCCGCCGTGCCCGCCTAACGAGGTAAAAATCCTGCCCTATGTGTTTTACTGTTGCCTTAACGGAGGTGTAACTGGGAGTTAGATTAGGTGGGGAGCTAGGAGTTATTATATTGGTAATTTGTAAAGCTATGTATGTGCTTAAATTTTTTTGATTAATAAAGGTTTAATTTAATAATAAAAGCAAAAAACTGCGGATGCTGGAAATCCAAAACAAAAACAGGAACAGAAATACCTGGAAAAACTCAGCAGGTCTGGCAACATCGAGGACTTGAAACGTCAACTGTGCTCTCCTCTGCCGAAGAGTCATGAGGACTCGAAACGTCAACTGTGCTCTCCTCCGCCGATGCTGCCAGACCTGCTGAGTTTTTCCAGGTATTTCTGTTTCTGTTTTTGTAAAGGTTTAATTTAGTTTTGTAAGAAACCTATAAGACGCAGTAGCCTTATTACCACTGAATTCAAAGCACGCATCTTGAAATAAATACAAATTGTAAAATAGTTGTGGCGGTTGTTTCAAGCTTCCCTCTAGGATTTGAACAGCTCAGCATTTCCCATCCGCTGTGCCATAACAACACCAAAGCTTTATTTGAATAAAATGATATCCACACTTGTTCACCAGTGTACATATCTACTCATTCGCCCTCTTGATGGCTGAGTTAATGTACCTGGTGTGTCCTTGAGGCATATGGCTCTGGGAAATCCCCGATTTGGAGTACAGAGTGGGATAACTGTAACAGATCTCCGTTGCATTGAGGACGATAAATCTCCATTCAATCTACCAAAGCTCATTCCTCCTGCCCCAACTGAACCAATTCAACAGCTAGCTGTTTTGAATGCTATTGATATCTATATATCTGCTGACTTGCCTAGCAGATAATAACCAGATATTTATCACTTTCCATAACCAAGTTCCTCAATGAATCTGTTTGTTTTGCACTAGTTGCCATTTATGAACTCTAATCCTATTCCATCTTTTCTCAAAATAATCAGGGTTCATCTGAACCCAGCTATTTAATGTTTTATATACTTAAGAAGCACCTCACACTTTTCAGCCCCTGGTGGACTAGTTGGACTAAATATTCTATTTAACTTCTTTCTCTTGAAGTGTATAGATTGAACTTAAGCTTTTGTCATAGGAGAAAAAAAGAGGACGACGGTTAGAATGTTTCTTCAGTGCTGAGGTGAATTTCAGCCAAGGAGGCAAAATCTTAAGATAAAAGCAAAATACTGCAGATGCTGGAAATCTGAAATAAAAACAGAAAATGCTGGAAAAACTTAGGTCTGACAGCATCTGTGGAGAGAGAAACAGAGTTAGTGTTTCGAGTCCATCTGACCGTACAGCAGAGTTCCTCCTAACATTTGAACTGCACTGCTTGACTTTTTCATTCTTATAGTCCAAAAATATACAAGCCTCAGCATTGCTGTTACTGGCCCAGTAATAGCCCATGTGTTTTTCCCCTTTCGGATGCTCACACGATCTGTGCATTTTCAGCACGTCTCTTTATTTTGGTTTTCTAGCCCCACGCCCCACCTTTGATAAACAATGCAAAGAAATAATTTAAATGCTCCGTAGCTTTAATTTGTCACTGAGATTTCAACTTTATTTTTGTCTTGCCAAAGTTTTTCTCCTATCAGATTTTGCTATTGCTTATGCATGTGCACTTGAGTAAAATAAGTTGGCAGTTTCTTCAAAGTCTGAATTAAAAATAGAAAGCCAGCCACAGACGTATGAAATTCTAAATCCGTCCCTGAGCGCTCTTCCCTTCACAGTCACACCTTGAAGAGCTCTGAGCAGGTGTATACTCAAGTGAATTTCTATTAAGGTGGGCAGCAATGAGTAACTTTTTCTTTGGAATTGTTTCCTGGCAGCCGAAAATCAGGAATAATGATTTGGAATGCACAACATTTGGGGCGATGCCAAGTCATGATTGTCTCAAACCAAAGAAAATTCTTTTTTGTACGAAGAGTAAATAGTAGTTGAAGTGAAAAATCTGATTTCTTTTGAGAAATAATTGGATGCTTAAATGATGGGGCTTAAGGTACTTATGGATGGATTAAATGAGATGAGCCAAATGTCTGTCCTCATCCATTATTGTCTTAAAGTGTCATTAATTTCCTGAGCACCATGCTAATTTGTCTTGCATATGAAACTTGGTGTTTTCTGTGCTAGGCAAAAGATAACAAAGGTTTACCTTTTAAAAAAGCACAAATTTTAAAATTTTTTTGCTGAAATTACAGAAGTTTTGGATCTCTTGAGTTAGAGAAATTCAGGACAATTACTTTTAAAAACCCAGAAATAATGAAAAGCCCAACTTAGAGTTGTATATCACTAAGTATATTCAGTGTTAGTCGGAATGTGTGGCCCTTTACAGCTGTAGTTGTATATTTACTGAAAATCTTGGATGTTAATAAACTCAGCTTGTTCCTGGGATAAAGGGCTTATCCTATGAAGAAAGGTTGAACAGGTTGGGCCTATACCCATTTAAGTTTAGAAGAATGAGAGGTGATCTTATTGAAACATAAGATCCTAAGGGGACTGGATAGGATAGATACTGGGAGGATGTTTCCACTTGTGGGGGAGACTAGAACTAGAGGACACAGTTTAAGAATAAGAGGTCTCATGTTTTACACGAGAATGAGAATTTTTTTTATCTGAGACGTTAGCCTGTGGAATTCTCTTCCCCAAAAAGAATTGGAGGCTGGGTCATTGAATTTATGCAAGGCAGGGTTAGAAAGATTTTTGATCTACAAGCTAGTTGAGGATTATGGGGACAGTCAGTAAAGTGGAGTTGAGACCACGAACAGATCAGCCATAATCTTATCAAATGGCAGAGCAGGTTCGAAGGGCTGAAGGGCCTACTCCTCCTAAATCCTTTGTTCAAGTGTCCTAACTCATGGAGGCTTCATCATTGGTCATCTGGGGAAATGGTTTGAGATGTTCTTTCAACAGACACACAGGCATTGTGCAAATTACCGCCTCATTTGTTCATCCCACAAAGCTCCCCTCATTTGCCCAAGCATGATCAAAGTGGCATGTACAATATAATATAGAAAGGACATAACCATGGAGTTGCTCACTAAGTCAGCCTTGGCTCTCTTGGCATGCCACTTGCCTCAGAGTCAGAAAGATGTGGATGCCACTCCAGAGACTACTTGCATAAATTACACGAGGACACTTCACATACACAGTTAGCTACAAAGCAATTTTATAAGTCTGAGGATCTGTATGAATACAAATACTTTCTTTTCTTCACTCCACAATTTGGGATTAGTTTAGTTTTCCGTGATAAAAATAAAAATCTCGGGAACAGGAGAAGTCCATTAGGTCCAATAAGCCTGTCCATTTTTCATTGACCAACTCTGCTGGCCATGCAGCGTTCCTTATTAGATGTGCATCCAAGTATTTCTTGAGCTGATTGATGCTGTCTTTTTCAATGGTCTTCTGTATAATTCCTTTTTCCCTGTGGATACATTTCACATGACCATATGTGAACCTTCCACCATAATGAACTAGTTGCCTGCAGCAATTGTGTCCTTTACATCGATAACATTGAAAGCATAATTTGGTCACCTTTGGCACATAGACCCTGTTATGGAATCATTTGTGAAAGTGACTAAATGGCTTGTAGAAGTGATGGTTAGTTCCTCATCATCTCACCCCACTTCCCCCACCCTCAATTCCCACTCAAAAATGTTGATGGAACAATTGAGGCTGCAGTAGGATACTAAACATTTTTTTAAGCATCTACTTACATGGGAGCATTATTGTAGCTATTAACATTCTATTGCCTTCAGTAACCCATTACATTGAGGAATTTGAAGCAAAAATTAGCTTGGTTAGTCCTCAATATCAATCTATTGCATGAATTGTACAGCTGATAGTTTAATGAGTACTTAGCAAGTCAGTGGTGCATATTTGAGTAGGAAGGACTCTTAAACTGACTGATCTGTGTTCATTTCTGTTAACAATACATTAGAGATTCCTGGATTGCATATTCTTCTCCCAGATTTTCTTTCAGCAGGGGAGAATAATGTTTTTGACCAAAAGTAAAATGAAATATAATATTGCATTAAATACTCCGGTACAATATAAAATAAGTTGTCATTGAACTAATTAACTGTCGTCACAGTGCCTGTATATGGTTGTGGATCTCCAGGCGCACGGTAAGGATCGGGACAAATGGGTTGTTGATTAAATGAACACACGGATAACTCAAAACAAATCTATTATTTTTCACTGGCTGACCTGGGTGGTTATGTTTCTATCTTGCCTGTTCTTCCCTTTCACCAAATAATCAAAAATTTAAGTATAAAAATTGCTTGTTTTTCAGTATTCTATTTGTTTTGAATATTGCTCTAATGAGCACTCTGTGGCACTATCTACAACGGCATAAAAATGGTTAAGAGACTAGAATCCACAACAGATCAGTCTTTTTTGTCAGCTAGACTTCATGTATTCTTATTATATTAATGGCTCGGCTTCTTCCTCATCTTTTAATTCCATGGCTTCTTCCTTTGCCTCCAGAGCTTTGACCTCCTTCAGTGCGATATTGGTTTCTGCTGGCTCACCTGGAAGTTGGATGGGACCAGGGGACCATAGACTGGCTCCTTTAACAAAGTCAGAGTTGCTTCTTGTCGGTCGCTTTTTCATGTTGGCTTTGAGAATTGACACCCGACAGCCCAAGCCAATTGTTGATGCTAGTAGTATGGTACAGAGAATTATTAATATGCCTATTATGATTAAGTAAATCAAAATTTCTCTGCCTTTTGTTCTTTGAATTGAAAGAGAATGCTTATCATCTACATTAATTAACCGATGAAGATTTGTGTTTTCATTGGCTGTTGCAAGAGGATCGGGACCCTCAGTAACGTATTTTTCCTCAGTCGTTAGAACGGGATCGGGACCCTCAGAAACGTATTCTTCCTCAGTCGTTAGAACGGGATCGGGACCCTCAGTAACGTATTCTTCCTCAGTCGTTAGAACGGGATCGGGACCCTCAGTAACGTATTCTTCCTCAGTCGTTAGAACGGGATCGGGACCCTCAGTAACGTATTCTTCCTCAGTCGTTAGAACGGGATCGGGACCCTCAGTAACGTATTCTTCCTCAGTCGTTAGAACGGGATCGGGACCCTCAGTAACGTATTCTTCCTCAGTCGTTAGAACGGGATCGGGACCCTCAGTAACGTATTCTTCCTCAGTCGTTAGAACGGGATCGGGATCCTCAGTAACGTATTCTTCCTCAGTCGTTAGAACGGGATCGGGACCCTCAGTAACGTATTCTTCCTCAGTCGTTAGAACGGGATCGGGACCCTCAGTAACGTATTCTTCCTCAGTCGTTAGAACGGGATCGGGACCCTCAGTAACGTATTCTTCCTCAGTCGTTAGAACGGGATCGGGACCCTCAGTAACGTATTCTTCCTCAGTCGTTAGAACGGGATCGGGACCCTCAGTAACGTATTCTTCCTCAGTCGTTAGAACGGGATCGGGACCCTCAGTAACGTATTCTTCCTCAGTCGTTAGAACGGGATCGGGACCCTCAGTAACGTATTCTTCCTCAGTCGTTAGAACGGGATCGGGACCCTCAGTAACGTATTCTTCCTTAGTCGTTAGAAATGTTGGTGCACTGTTGACCTTGATTTGTGTAGCTAAAAGAGCAAAGATCACAGCTTCCACCAAGACAAGTTTTGTTATGTATTGATTCATTATTCCTGGGCCTTCACCTGTCAATGAATCAGATAAAAAGAGGTTGTGATTTATATGTGTTTAATTCCAAAGCATTAGAATAGAACAGCAAAGAAATCAGTTGAATTCTTGAACCTGTCAGGCTTGGAATGTTTTCTTCCAATTACCCTCTATCTGTACTGACTATGCAACTAGTGCTGGAATCGGCAAAATGCAAAATACATATGTAAGACTTTCTGATACAATCCCACTCCTAAACTTATGGCTTGATGTAGCAGTTCTGTAAATTGAACAGATTTGTATACTTGGATTATACTTTTTGAATAGATTGAGACTCCATCCAGTAATTGAATGTGAAAAGTTACATTTCTGAGAGCCTGAAGGGGCTCTTTTATTTTGCCTATTGGATTGTCAGTCATAGCTGGGGTGCAAGTGCATTGTCCAAGTGGCTAGTGCGCAGACTTACAAATTGTGAGCAATGACTCACTGGGTACCAATGGAATTGACTCACCAGACTCTGAGGCAAAATTAGTCCCCTCGCGAAGATCAGGTACTCCCCAGTCGCGGAATGCTGTGATCTTCCTGGCTGCTCTGGCCCAGTCAAATGCTGAATGAGCTCACTAAGTCATCAAAGAGCCTAAGGGCTGGCATTGAAATGTGTATGTGGTCGAAAAAAGCTTTGGTCATGGGCAAGGATACCTCCTGATTCCCACGTATGCTCCTCTTCAGCTGATCAATCAGTACTCCTCCAAGTTGAACACCACTTGGAGGAATAACCAAGGGTGACAAGGGCACAAATGTACTCTGGGTGGGGACTTCAATATTCATCACCAAGAGTGGCTCGGTAGCACCATCACAGACCAAGCTCGCCGAGTCCTAAAGGACATAGCTGCTGGGCAAGGTCTGTGGCAGGTGGTGAGGGAACCAAGAAGAGGGAAAGACATACCTGACCTCATCCTCACCAATCAGCCTGCTGCCGATGCATCTGTCCATGACAGTATTGGTAGGAGTGACCACCACACGGTCCTTGTGGAAACAAAGTCACATCTTCACATTGAGGATACCCTCCATCATGTTGTGTGGCACTATCACTGTGCTAAATGGAATAGATTTTGAACAGATCTAGCGATTCGAGACTGGGCATCCATGAGGCTCTGTGGGCCACCAGCAGCAGCAGAATTGTACTCGATCACAATCTGTAACCTCATGGCCCACCATATACACCACTCTACCATTACCATGAAGCCAGGGATCAACCCTGGTTCAAAGAAGAGTGCAGGAAGGCATGCCAAGAGCAACACCAGGCATACCTAAGAATACGGTGTCAACCTGGTGAAGCTGCATCACAGGACTACTTGCATGCCAAACAGCATAAGCAACAAGTGACAGTCTGAGCTAAGTGATTCCACAACCAATGGATCAGACCTAAGCTCTGCAGTCCTGCCACATCCAGTCGCGAATGATGGTGGGCAATTAAACAGCACACTGGAGGAGGAGGCTCCACAAATATCCCCATCCTCAATGATGGAGGAGCCTAGCACATCAGTGCAAAAGGTAAAAATGAAGCATTTGCAAACATCTTCAGTCAGAAGTGCCGAGTGGATGATCCATCTTGGCCTCCTCCAGAGGTCTCCAGATGCCAGTCTTCAGCCAATTTGATTCACTCCATGTGATGTCAAGAAACGGCTGAAGGCGCTGGATACTGCAAAGGCTATGGGCCCTGACAATGTTCTGGCACTAGTACTGAAGACTTGTGCCCCAGAACTTCCCACACCCCTAGCCAAGTAGTTCCAGTACAGCCTGGACACTGGCATCTACCTGGCTATGTGGAAAATTGCCCAGGTATGTCCTGTACAGAAAAAAAGAGGACAAATCCAACCCAGCCAATTACCACCCTATTAGTCTACTCTTGATAATCAGTAAAGTGATGGAAGATGTCATCAACAGTGCTATCAAAGGGCACTTGCTTAGCGATAACCTGCTCACTGACAGTTTTTTTTTTACAGTTTGGGTTCCGCCAGGGCCACTCAGCTCCTGACCTCATTACAGCCTTGGTTCAAACATGGACAAAAGAGCTGAACTCACGAGGTGAGGGGAGAGTGACTGCCCTTGACGACATCAAGGCCACATTTGACCGAGTGTGGCATCAAGGAGCCCCAGCAAAACTGGAATCAGTGGGAATCAGGGATATAACTCTGGTTGGAGTCGTACCTAGCACACAAGAAGATGGTTGTGGTTGTTGGAGGTCAGTCATCTCAGCTTCAGAACATCACTGCAGAAGTTCCTCAGGGTAGTGTCCTTGGCCCAGCCATCTTCAGCTGCTTCATCAATGACCTTCCTTCCACCATAAGGTCAGAAGTGGGATGTTTGCTGATTGCATAATGTTCAGAACCATTCGCAACAACTCAGATACTGAAGCAGTCTATGGTCAAATGCAGCAAGACCTGGACAACATCCAGGCTTGGGCTGACAAGTGGCAAGGAACACTTGCACCACAAAGTGTCAGGCAATGACCATCTCCAACAAGAGAGAGTCCAACTGTCGCCCCATGATGTTCAGTGGCATTACCATCACTGAATCCCCCAAAATCAACATCCTAGGGGTTACCGTTGACCAGAAACTGAACTGGACTAGCCAAATAAATACTGTGGCTGCAACAGCAGGTCAGAGGTTAGGAATAATGTGATGAGTAACCCACCACCTGACTCCCCAAAGCCTGTCCACCATCTGCAAGGCACAAGTCAGGGGTGTGATGGAATACTCCCCACTGCCTGGGTGAGTGCAACTCCCATAACACTCAAGAAGCTTGACAGCATCCAGGACATAGCAGCCCGCTTTGGCACCACACCCACAAACATTCACTCCCTCCACCACCGACGCACAGGAGCAGCCTACAAGGTGCACTGCAGGAATTCACCAAGGCTCCTTTGGCAGCACCTTCCAAACCTACGACCACTACCATCTAGAGGGACAAGGGTAGCAGATACATGGCAACACCACCACCTGCAAGTTCCCCTCCAAGCCACACACCATCCTGACTTGGAAATATATCGCCATTCCTTCGCTGTCACTGGGTCAAAATCCTGGAACTCTCTTCCCAACAGCAGTGTGGATGTACCCATACAACATGGACTGCAGCGGTTCAAGAAGGCAGCTTACCACCACCTCCTTAAGGGCAACTAGGGATGGGCAATAAATGCTGGCCCAGCCAGTGAAGTGCACATCCTGTGAATTAATTTTTTTTAAAATTGGGTTATCAGTGTCTGTATCAGACAGAGCACAGCCAGACAATGCTGCTACTACTCTATCCTACCTGCTATTGCACCAATATGAAATTTCCACTGATGGGAGAATTAAAGTTAATTATGAGCAGTTTTGTGTTGTGCTCTTTCAGTTACTGGGTTCAGGTTGCGTCAGAATCCTGTATGGACCCCACCCAGAGTACATTCTGTGCCCTTACCACCCTCAGTGCTTCCTCCAAGTGTTGTTCAACATGGAGGCACACTGATTCATCAACTGAGGGAGGGTGTTGCGTGGTAATCAGCAGGAGGTTTCCTTTCCTTGAGACTTCATGGGGCCCGGAGTCTATGTTGAGGACTCCCAGGGCAACTCCCTCCAGACTGTATACCACTGTACCGGTGGGACAAGACATACGCAGGGAAGGCGATGATGGTGTCTGGGATGTTATCTGTAAGGCATGATTCCATGAGGATGACTATGTCAGGCTGTTGCGTGACTAGTCTGTGAGACAGCTCTCCCAATTTTGGCACTAGCCCCCAGATGTTAGTAAGGAGGACTTTGCAGGGTCGACAGAGCGGCGATTGCCATTGTCATTTCTGGTGCCTACATTGATGTCACATGGTCCATCCAGTTTCATTCATTTTTTGTGATTTTGTAGTGTTTTGTTACAACTGAGTGGTTTGCTAGGCCATTTCAGAGGGCATGTAAGAGTCAACCACATTGCTGTGGCTCTGGAGTCACGTGTAGCCAGACCAGGTAAGGACGACAGATTTCCTTCCCTCAAGGACATTAGTGAACCAGATGGATTTTTACAACAGTCGACAATGGTTTCATGGCCATCGTAAGACTTCTAATTCCAGATTTTTATTGAATTCAAATTCCACCATCTGCTGTGGCAGGATTTGAACCTTGGTCCCCAAAGCGTTACCCTGGGACTCTGGGTCACTGGTCCAGTGACAATGCCACCGTACCATCACCTCCCCCAAAATGAAAGAAGTGTTCCTTTGCCCACCACCAGCAAACTTCATATCAAAAAGGGCAATGTTTTTGTTAAAAAGTAGTCAGTTATAAATAAAATTCGGCTTCTCTGTGTACATTATGCCATAGAAGTAAATAATTTAACTGTTCAGGTCAAAAAAATGTGCATTATGCAAAATAGAGCATGCATTGAAAACTAAACAAAAATGGAAAATTAAATCATAGTTACGGTTTGTAAAATGGATTCCTTGTTTAGATCATACCTGAACTTAATTGCGCAAAATAAATGTGAAGACTGAAAATTGGTATAACGGTGTTATGCAATCCTGAGTATTGTAGCACTTTGCATCGCAGCTGCTGTTCTGACTCAATCTTAGTTTCCCAGACCATGATGGACATTCAAGAGCCGACAATTATATGCACAGCAGTGATGATGTCGTTAAACAATGTCTATACTTCCCCTCTTGAATTCCCTATTGGAAGAAATGCAAGGGGAGATCAGTTGATCTCTTCAGAGCAAGATGGAGACACATAGGTATTGATGTTCGTGATGAGCATCATTGGAGTATTTGAGGGTGTGTAAGTAGACAATGCACTCTCGTCATCAGGAAGGTTTGTTTGGGACAGACAGCCTCAACAAGGGAGGCTTTTAAAAAAAAAAATCAGTGTGGAATGAAAGCAGGGCTTTAACATTGACCCAAAAACAGCCAAGCTACTTATTTCCCTATTACTGCTCCAATTTTTCTCCTTCCCAAACTACAGGTTCTGTGATTAGCTATTATGGAAGGAATAGTTACTATCAGGGTAAGCTGTCCTTTGTGTTTCTCTCTCTCCTTCACAAACCACCTCCAATTCTCAAATTTTTCTATGCCTGTTCTGATATCTAGTTTGAAATTTTCTGAACGACCAGACAAGTCAAACAAACCATGGTTTCCTCCAGTTCTTCAATATTTAACCTCCAAAAGCAGAGGTGTTAATGTTTACAATTGATAAAAAAAAACTACCTTTACACTCTCTACTAAACCAACGATTTGGTTGTGAGAGTGAATGCAGCAAATGTTTGTTAACCCAGAAAAAAGTAACAGCTATATCCTACCTCCAGCAGCTCCTGATCCATTCAACTCTTTTCTAATCAGTGTAGGTGAAGAGTACTCCAAAGCTCAGTGGTTTTGCCCAGTTGTTCTTCAAGATGAGTGACTTTATTAGTGTAGACGCAGCAGATTATGACTAATAAACACTTTGCCCAATCACCTCTTCTGCATGTACATTGCACCACTACACTTGGCACTGATGACGTTGATGGACCACGGAACGTTAATCCATTTCCTAATCAGCGTATGCAATTTCCAAATTGAGCTGTGAGGCATTTTTGAAAACTTTGGTTTAAAGAAAGCCCTACACTAGCTGCAGGAAGAGTTTTCGTGTGTGTAGGGAGGAGTGGCAAAGAAAGCAAAAATAGAAGATGCTGCAAGTGCGAAAATTGTTAAATGTGAAAGCAAGATGAGTCAATGGTTTTGAGTCTCGGGCCTTAGCCAGATTGGAAATTTATAGAAAATGACAGTCCTTAAGACGGGTGGGAGACAACAAATAGAAGTCAGATCTAGCCTTCTCATCTTTGTCAATTACTGGATTCAACCAAGACACAAAAGGAACATGGATATGTATCAGATGGCTATGTAAAGAAAATTCATTCTTCCTGTTAAAATTGAAATGGCCTTATTGACTTCAGATATGTAGCCCACCCCAATGTCACTGTGTGATTTTAATGTAGTGCTAGTGTGGGAATTCACTGGAATAGCCTTTAAGATCTATCTCTACTGGTTATGATTTTCTTAAAAATTAACCTGCGTTAAAATTACACGTTTATTTTAGAACTTAAAAAAATCAATTTACTTCCATTAGGTTGCAGAAAGACATGGGTCTTTTTAAAAATTGTCCTTGGGATATGAGTGTTTCTGGCAAGGGCAGTGTTTATTGCCCATCCCCAATCACCCTTGAACAGGTAGTAGTGAGCCACCTACAACTGAGTGGCTTGCTAGGCCATTTGAGAGGGCACTTAAGAGGCAGCCATATTGGTGTGGCATTTGGTGTCACAGTAGGCAAGACTACAATAAGGACTGCAGATTTCCTCCCCGCAGGATGGGTTTTTACAACAATCCGGTCATTTTATGATCAATATTAATGAGATTAACATTTTATTCCAGATTTATTAATTGATTGAAATTAAATTTCTCCAGCTGCCGTGGTGAGATTTGAACTCTTGTCTATGGAGCATTACTCCGGGTCTTTGGATTACAAGTTCATAACATTACACATATTCCTACAGCGTCCCAAGGTAAAAAATCTGTGGCGCTTCACAAACCTAAGGCCATTAAGAGTGCAAATTTAAGATAAAGGTTCAAAGGGGATGTTAGAAAAATGGCAGTACACCTAGAGATGTGACATGCCAGAAACAGTTGTTAAAATAATTTATGGGCTCTGCTTTTAAGAGGGAGTTAGCTGCTTAAGAGAGAAGATGAGTAAGTATCAGGGCCAAGCAGAAAATCTTAGATTAGGCTAAGTGACTCGAGGAGAAAAGAGGGCATAAACATCATGAGCTTAAACATCCTGTTTGTATGCTACAAAATGCTGTGGTTCTGTGAACGAAAGCACCCGGGTAGATCCTCAGCCCCAAAGTGTAAGAGTTATTTTGTCACAAACCAAACTGTTGCAATGTAATACTGAAATAAACTAAACAGATTGATTTTTGTTTATAGCAGCTTGGCTGACTGACCATTTATGTATGGGAATTGTTCCTAAACATCTTACACCGAAGGCATGTGCCTTTTACTGCCCTCAGATTATGGGTTTGCAGTTCAACAATGATTGATTCATCTGTTTTTAAAACACATGTTAACGTGATTTTTTTGCCTGAAGTCTCCAAATGGCTTTCAAAAGAGGAATAGTTGATATCTTCTGTGTGATGGTACCTTGGAGAACCTATGTCCTGGTATAGCACTTGTACACTAATGGTCAAGATATTTATCCATACTGTTTAGCACTGCCAGTACTTAACAGTGCAAGCAAGACTAGCTGTAAGAGGTAATCTCACTTTAATTCTCACTGCTGTCAATGCAAAACTCAAGGTGACTTCCTGTGTAACCTTGTTTTAGATCAAGAATATTTAACGAGATAATTAACTGACAGTAAGTTAAGGCCAGATAGTCTCATTTGAGTGTGCTTAAGTGCACATGTGCAGAGCTCAGCCATCACCTATTTTGCTGTAATTGATTGAGTAGAGTATGTATATCTCCCCAATTGCAACAAGTGCTGTCAGCACTGCATCAGCAAGTAGAATGTAGCAGTGGCAATAGGAACAAAAAGACAATTGTTATTATGCCAGTGTTTTACTAAGAACAGTTGAAGTGTCTGTTCAACTTTTATTTTTATAGTGCCTTTGATGTCATAAAGCGTCCCAAGATGCATTATCAGAAGCATTTATACAACAAAATAAAGCTATCCCTCATTTAGCACTTCTGATGTGTTCCTGAAAATGTACTAAATGAAAATCGCTTTCCCCCTCAAAAAACATGTAATGAGGATGGGTTACAATCCTGACCTGTATTTTTTACATTAAAAACATTGGCTGCCTTGAACCTAACTGGCCCAAAAATCTTCGTACTAACTTCATAACGCTTGCTGACTTACTAACTCTTTCTACTTGCCTCCCTTTCATCGCTTCTCAACCCTCCCGCTCACTTTCCTCTCCGACCCTCCTGCTCGCTGCTGCCCACTTCCCTCTCTGACTCTCCCAATCTCCCAATTGTCACTGGCCTCTATCGGCCTGCTTGCTCACCGCCTCTCCTGATCACCACTTCCTGCCATCCAACTTCCCTCCCGCTGTCTTCCTCTGTCTCGCCACACCGCTCACTCACTCCTTCCCTCTTGCTGCCTCCCTCCTGACCCTCCTTTTTTCCCAGTGCCCCTCCCCTGTGCCCTTGCTCACAGTGGAGTCACAGGACAGGGGCAGTGAGGACCTGGGAGAGATGGAGAGAGTGGGAGGGTCAAATATGACTTCTTCAGAACTATTGTGATGGTTACATCTGTTTCTCTCTCCGCAGATGCTGCCAGACTTGCTGAGTATGTCCAGCACTGTTTTTATTTCAGATCTCCGGTATCTGCACTATTTAGTTATTTTATTATTACTATTTGCATAGGAATGTAAACTTTGTTACTTCCCAGTTCGCCTTGAAATGAGTTTAATGTGACGAGCAGTAACTCGACCTTTTCATCTCTCATCTCTCTCTCAGGTTCAAGACTGGACAGATCAATGGTGATTTGCTCATTTATCATGTGCTCCTAACTTTGAAGCCATATTATGCTAAGCCATATGAGATTGTGGTGGACCTTACGCATGCAGGACCTAGCAATCGCTTTAAAACAGACTTCCTCTCCAAATGGTTTGTCGTTTTTCCTGGTGCCGCCTACGAGAATGTGGCAGCTGTCTATATCTACAACTGTAACTCTTGGGTTAGAGAATACACAAAATACCATGAACGGCTTCTAACTGGACTTAAGGGAAGCAAAAAGCTGATCTTCATTGACTCGCCTGGGAAACTCGTGGAACACATTGAATCAGACCACCAGAAGCTTCCTGCTGCCACTCTAGCTCTAGAAGAGGACCTGAAAGTATTTCACAATGCTCTAAAATTGGCCCACAAGGACACTAAAGTCTCCATCAAGGTGGGAAGTGCTTTGTTTTCAAAAAGCCTAAAATCTGCCTGAATAGTAGGATTTGATTCCAAGTGTCTGAAGCCAAACGGTATTGTACAAAAATCAATAGGACTGCAGAAATTCACAACTTTTTTCATTCTTCCATGGAATGTGAGCATCGCTGGCAGGGCTAGCATTTGTTGCCCATCCCTAATTGCCCTTGAGAAGGTGATAGTGAGCTGCCACCTTGAACTGTTGCAGTCCATCTCGTGTAGGTATACCCACAGTGCTGTTAGGAAGGGAGCTCCAGGTTTTTGACCCAGCTACAGTGAAGGAATAGCAATACAGTTCCAAGTCAGGATGGTGTGTAACTTGGAGGGGAATTTGCAGGTAGTGGTGTTTTCATGCACCTGCTGCCGCTGGCCTTCTGGGTTGAATAGTCGCAGGTTTGGAAAGTGCTAGTCAGTGAGGCTTGGTGAGTAGCTGCAGTGCATCATGTATATGGTACACACTGCTGCAGCTGTGTGCTGGTGGAGGAGTGAGTAAATGATTAAGGTTGTGGATGGGATGTTGATTAAACAGGCTGCTTTGTCCTGGATGGTGGCAAGCTGCTTGAGTGTTGTTGGAGCTACACTCATCCAGGCAAGCAGAGAGTATTTCATCTCGTTCCTGACATCCACCATCTTCAAGGCAGTGCTTTGAGGAGTTAAGAGGTGAGTTCCTGAACTGTTCAAGTGGAGCGTAGAGTGGAAAATCCAGAAGCAAAACCCCAATGTAATCCTCATTGTCCAATGTAGGAACTGTAAAACTGTGAGTTGTCTGTTATATTTCAAAGTTGATCAGGTTTTTTCAATTTTAAAACAGCACCTGTTGAATTTTTCACACGAGTATTTGTAAAAAAAAAGTTTTAAAATTAACTTTAGAAAAATGATAATTACTGTACCACCCCAATGAACTACATGATGGGATATTGACAACCCTCGACATTAAAATTAAAATATAAGTTTATGGAAGTGTAGCAGCGCTCTGTGGATTAAAGAAACACACAAATACACAGAATGAAAGCAAGTCACAGGGCAAGTTTAGCTTTCTTACATAGAGCTAAAACAGAAAAAGAGTTTACTATACATCAGCTTGATTTCAGTTAATAGCACTTTAACCTCTGAATTAGAAATTTGTGTCTTCAAATATGACTCCAGGACTGAATTAATGGCTTAGGTTAACATTGTCTGTGTTGCTTAGTGGGTGAGATGTTCAACTGAGATCTCATGTGCCTTTACAGGTAGACATAAGGTTCCTATAACACTACTTGGAGATGTTTGGGTGAGCCAAAACTAACACTACCAAAACCACTTCGCATTGACTTTCTTAATCTAGATTGTTTATGTATAACTTTGTCAATTTTTAGTCTTTCTAATATATCAGCTAGTGTCCCTTCTTTTTCACTTTGACTTCATCTTTTTTTAAAAACAAGTACAAAGTAGTACCTCAACCATGCCCTCTGCCTCCAGTATGCATATCATTTGGTCCTTTATCAGCCCCACCCCTCCTTTTACTACCCATTTATTATTTATATGCCTATAGATGACTTTTGAGTTCCCTTTTATGTTAGTTGCCAGTCTCCTCTTGTACTCTTTTTCTCTAATTTTTCTTTTTACTTTCTCTCTGAACTTTTTATGTTCAGCCATGTTCTCACTGCATTATCAGCCTGGCATTTGTCATGTGTACCATTTTTCAGCTTCATCTTATTCTGTTTCTTTCGTCATTCAAGTAGCTCTGGCTTTGCATGCCCTACCTTTCCCCCTCATGGGAATGTCCCTCGACCATACCTGAACCATCTCCTCTTTAAAGACAGCACGTTGTTCCATTGCAGTTTTGCCTGCCAATCTTTGATTCCAGTTTACCCGGGGCCAGATTTGGTTCTACCCCATTGAAATTGGCCCCCCTCCAGTTGAGTATTTTTACTCCAGATTTCTCCTTGTCCTTTTCCATAACTAACCTTATGATACTATGATCACTGTTCCCTAAATGTTCCCCTACTGACACTTGACTCAACTCATTCTCCAGAAACAGATCCTTGTTGGGCCAGAAGCATACTGATCAAGAAAATGCTCCTGAGTGCACATCAGAAACTCTTCCCTCTTTCTGTCCTTTACACTGTTACCAGTGTGCAGTCCTGTTTGACGTCAGCATCTTCCTTGATATAGACAGATGCAAAGTACTCATTTAGTACCTCTGCCTCCATGTGTAGATTCCCTTTTTGGCCCAGTTTATGTTCAGATTATTAAAGTTTCCCATTATAACTACTGTATAATTCTTGCATCTCTCTATAGTTTCCTTGCAAATTTGTTCCCCTATATCGTTCCCACTAGTTGGTTATATCAAATCCAGTAATGTAATGGTAACACTGTTGTTTCTTATCTATAGCCAATTATATTCTGTCCTTGACCCCTCCTGGACACCCTCTGTCTCAGCATTTTAATTTCCTTACTCAAAATTGTTACCACTGTTCCTTTTCCCCTTTTTTTCTGAACACTTTATGTCCAAGAATATTCCTTTACTTTTTCAAGCCAGGTTTCCATTATTGCCACAACATGATATTCTCATGTGGCTATTTGCACCTCAAGCTCACCAACCTCCACTGTGCCCTCAGGCCTCCAGCTCACCACTGTAATAAAAGCAAAATACTGCGGAGGCTGGAAATCTGAAACAAAAACAGAAAATGCTGGAAAAACACAGCAGGCCTAACCGCATCTGTGGAGAAAAAAAACAGTTAACGTTTCGAGCCCTTATGACTCTTCAGAGTTAAAGAGAAGTAAGATGTAATGATATTTATACTGTTTAAGGGGTGTGGAGCAGGTGAAGCTGGGTAGAAGGCCAGTGACAGGTGGAGGCAAAGGAGAGATTGCCAGAGATGTCGTGGACAAAAGGACAAAGGGGTGTTAATGATAGTGAAACTGGCTAAAGGAGGTGCTAGTGGTGGCATTAGGGTCGGAGAGCAGAATGTGATAATGGCAGGACAAGGGTAAGCACTCTGGAAAGAACAACATGAACAAGTGACAGATGGTCCTACTGGGGGTGGGGTGGAGGGGAGGAGACGGTGGAAAAAAAATTTAAATGAGAAAATGAAAAAATAAAAACTAAGAAATGAGAATGAGTAATGAAAAAAGAGGATATAAAGGGGGTGAGGATGGAGGTGAGAGTTCATGGTCTGAAGTTGTTGAACTCAATGTTAAGTCCGGAAGGCTGTAAAGTGCCTAATCGGAAGATGAGGTGCTGTTCCTCCAGTTTGCGTTGGGCTTCACTGGAACATTGAAGCAGGCCAAGGACGGACATGTGGGCATGAGAGCAGGATGGTGTGTTGAAATGGCAAGCGACAGGAAGGTCTGGGTCATGCTTGCGGACAGACCGAAGATGTTCTGCAAAGCAGTCACCCAGTCTGCGTTTGGTCTCTCCATGCGGTCTCCTCTACATTGGAGAGACCAAATGCAGACTGGGTGACCACTTTGCAGAACACCTTTGGTCTGTCGGCAAGCATGACCTAGACCTTCCTGTCGCTTGCCATTTCAACATCCCATCCCGCTCTCATGCCCACATGTCTGTCCTTGGCCTGCTGCAACGTTTCAGTGAAGCCCAACGCAAATTGGAGGATCGGCACCTCATCTTCCGATTAGGCACTTTACAGCCTTCCGGACTTAACATTAAGTTCAACAACTTCAGACCATGAACTCTCCCCTCCATCCTCACCCCCTTTATATCCCCTTTTTTCACTATTCATTCTCACTTCTTAATTATTATGTTTTTATTTTTTAATCCACTTATTTTTAGTTCTATTTTTATTTAAATTAATTTTTATTCATTGTTTTATCCTATTTTCAATCTTTTTTCCCACCACCCCACTCCAACTAGGACCATCTGTCACTTGTTCATGTTGTTCTTTCCACATTGCTTAACCTTGTCGTGCCATTATCACATTCAGCTCTCTGACACTAATGCCACCACTAGCACCTCCTTTAGCCAGTATCACTGTCATTAACACCCCTTTGTCCTTTTGTCCATGACACCTTTGGCAATATCTCCTTTGCCTCCACCTATCACTGGCCATCTATCCAGCTCCACCCTCCTTAAACAGCATAAATTTCATTACATTTTACTTCTCTTTAGCTCTGAAAAAGAGTCATAAGGACTCGAAACATTAACGACCTGCTGAGTTTTCTCAGCATTTTCTGTTTTTGTCTCCACAGTAACACTTTGTCTTAAGCAACATCTGCTTTCGACAGACTTGTCAGGATCCTGACTGTTCTGATTAACTGTGACCTGTAATAAAGATTTTTTTCCTCCCCATAATATTTCTGTCTATAATGATGAAGTGGAATTGGTAGATAGCTGACTTAAGAGTTTTGTTGTAACTCGATTGAAAAATAATGCTGCCTAAAATAAATATTTTGATAATGTATTGTTTGTGGTCCTGTGAATTTTATCAACACCTTTCCTTTATATTAGGTGGGATCCACAGCAGTTCAGGTGACATCAGCAGAGCGGACGCGGGTCCTTGGCCAGT
The DNA here is from genome assembly GCF_964194155.1 of Cetorhinus maximus. Classification (NCBI taxonomy): domain Eukaryota; kingdom Metazoa; phylum Chordata; class Chondrichthyes; order Lamniformes; family Cetorhinidae; genus Cetorhinus; species Cetorhinus maximus. Next base: position 16,246,797 of record NC_135887.1, read on the forward strand.
CTGTGTTTCTGAATGACATTTACTATGCTTCAGAAATTGAGGAAATCTGTCTGGTGGATGAAAGCCAGTTCACATTAACTATTGCCAATCAAGGCACACCATTGACATTCATGCACCAAGAATGTGAGGCAATAGTGCAATCTATTATCCATATAAGGACACGTTGGGAATTGTCACAACCGGACTCTATTCCACAGCACACTAAAATACGACCAAAGGATGTTCCAGGAACACTGCTGAACATAGCACTTCTGAACCTTGGAAGCTCAGATCCAAGCTTACGGTATGTTTTACCTCCTTTTATATTTTGTTATTAACAGTGTGGCTGAAAATTCTAACACAGCATCTTGAATTCGATGTGTTAAATTTGAATGAGTTGCTATTCCATTCTGAAACATCTAGTTTTCATTAACTGAATAGCATACAGGCTTAGCTGTATAGGATGCTTGACTGCATGGAGCTGTAATGAAGCTCCAACCTGGTTCAGAACACGTTCAATAATCACAATTTCTGAAATATCTGTTTATTGACTAGAAAGGGAACATTTTAAAGAGAGGTCCTCTGTATCATCATCCCTCCAGTTCCCAAGCCCTGTGACTGACAGTAGGAGAGCAAACATCAGAATTCAGTGCTGTAGGAACCTGCCTATTCTTTATCATTCTGTTACCACAAGTTAGTATCTTCAGAATTAGTCGTGCTAGGGGTGTGCATTCCCCACCCTCGTGTGCGTGGATAAGCAAATTGATTTTTCTCTGCCCTGTCCATGGGAAAATCTAACCATCAGGGCTTACACCTTTCACCCTGCCCCATCTTTAGGGTGGCAAACCCTCTTTGAATGGCCAGGAATCTCACAGAATCAATATCAATTTCCTGGTGGTTATTGAAAGCAATTGGAGATTTTAACATGTTATTTTAAGCAAATAAGTTAATATGCACAATAATTCATACACAGAAGCTCATCGTTCGTTGCAGAATGGTGATCTGCTGCCAGCGTGATAACATAAGACGTAAACCAGTACTGACATGGGCTGCGCATGCATTTTGCACTCATAAATGTCGTTGCCTGTTTTTTCCCACCAATTAGATTAAAGCTTGCATGTGTTTTTGTGGAGAAGACTATGCACCAATTTGCTTTGCAGTCAGAGGGAACTTCTAGCTGCTTTGCACCCAGTAAATGTTCTGGTGCAAACTGTGAACCACTGTCCCAGAATCCCTTAGCAGGCACCGTGAACGTGTTGAAGAAGCGACTCCAAGTAACAGAATGGCAATCATCATGTCTCTGGCTGCCGGTTTGCTTGGTTGGAGGCTCGGACGGTTGCTCAGCAGCTGCCCCTTGGAGTGAGTGTGGTGTGAGCGGGCGGGGCAATCGGCACTTCTGTAGGAAGCAAGTTAGGCATCCAAGGCTGTGGTCCCAGGGATGGTGCATGTCCAAGCAGCTCTCTCCCTACCCGATTCGGGAGTGGAGACGCTGGAAGGGAACCAGCGGTGCCTCTGCCTCATTCCAGGAGCACCAACTGACAGGTTGCCGAGGAGTGGGGAGAAAGCTGGGTCTGTGATACCAGGTATCACTGCCGCCGGCTCATCCCTTCCTGAGCAGTGACCAAGAGTGAGTTCCACTCCGTTTCCATGACCGAGAGTAGCCACCCCATCACTGCTGAGCTGCAGCTGATGATCCTGGGGAGGAGAGGCAGACAGGAATCTGTGTCTGAACCCTCAGAAAGTGGCACTGAATCACCAGGCAGTTAAACTAAATGAGGCAAAATCCCATGCCCCTGATGATCTGCTAAATGCATAATCTTTTTTCCAAAATCCTCACTTCAAAATAATCCCAATTGCACTGAGAAATCCCTCCGTAAATCTCAAGCAAACTGCATGAGGCAATTAAGTTACTTGTTTCAAAAACAGAAAATGCTGCGAAAACTCAGCAGGTTTAGCAGCATCTATGGAGGGAGAAACAGAGTTAACATTTCAAGTCCATATGACCCTTCTCCACAGGGCAGTTAAGTTACTTGTCTCTCTGTCCAATGGCTCCATTCTTAAGTAAAGTAGGTCCCCATGCTGAAACAGATTCACTTTCCTAAAGTCAGTCTTACTGTGATGTCACTTACGCCGACATCTTCCAGAATATGACCAACCAGTATTGGCAACCCTCCCCGTCTTCCAGCAACTAAACTGCATAGTTCTAACAAGAAAAGTTTCATGAATTTTAACCCATTTGGCTATCCCTACTGATAATGTTTACGCATTTATATGCATTTTTATTAGCTGATGTAAAGTTTTGTTAGTGCTACCTTAGTAAAGGGTTGAAAATCACATGAGTGGAATGGAAAGTGAGGTGTGGTGGGTAGGCAGAGTTTGAAATTTTTGGAAAGAAAATACGAAGGCTGTGACTATTGCCTCCTTCAGCTGCTGACCTTCAGCTTGCTGACTCTTGAACAAGCTCTTTCACATTCTCACCATAACCCATAAATACTCCTACTTGTAAAGGCTTACCTGAGTTAAGTCCACATCTGGAAGAAGGTCAGAAGAAATAAACCTGAATTGAAAATTGTGCGAGGAAGAAATATTAATTGAGAAAACAAAATGAAATAGAATTGATGCACAATAATTTTATTATACATTATCGTTTAATTATCGTTAATCATTTAGCAGACTTTGTCATGCCTGATCAGAAACTGCATGACATGACTTCCCACTGCAGAACTTAAGTTGGCTGCGCAATGTGCTCTTGTTTTAAGTGTAAAGCCCATGTCAGGGATCAAGGCCTGTAAATGCGTGGCACCAGCAATTTTGAAAAGTTTAAAATGGATCGATTAAATCAAGAGGTACAAATTAGATTTAATTTGGTGCTTCTGAACTATAATGTAGCTGTTTAAAGAAAGTTCCGAGTGGAAAGTCTGATGCCTTTTGTTTTAATGTTTTACTATAACTTGAGTATATCAGTGCTGAGAGGAAATACCCTCCCTTGTTGTTAGTTAATCTAGAAACAGATAGCGATGACAAAGTTCATCTGTAGAAAGGAATGAGTATGTGCAGATGTTTATTTTATTTTTTAATCAACAGTATATTGACCAATTCATCACTATGTAAAATGTGAGTGGCCAACCCAAAAATTAATGTCTTCGAACATTTGCTTTATATATCAATGAAAATTAAGGGAACATCAGATCAGAATCACAGCCCTCATTGTACCACTTCCATTGCTGTAATTATTGTGCAGCATGTTCCAATATGGGCTCACTGAGAAGAAATAGTATCTTAATGTTGTAAAGTGAAAACATTTGCTAATGCATACCATGAAGTATCCAAGCTCATTATCATGATCCAGGAGCATACTGTTTACAAATTGTTGGATATTTATAGTAGTATATTTTAGTTTCTGAAATCCATTTACATTATGACATCAGCATCAATGCATATAGTTCCTGCTTTGTACAAAAGCTCTTGCTGCTGTCTCGATGTGCCCTGAGTACAGTGTTGTTTCATGTAATATAGCTTCAGTAATATGTGGAAAAGATACTACCTTGTTCAAAAATTCTTGCAACTGTCCATTTTTTTTAAGAATCTTAGCTTCACAGAATCCTGTGAAACCTAGAAAGAGATGGAAAGTAATCACTGGCACAGAGGCAACCTTTCAATTGACTTTGGGTGAGACCCCATATAATTCACCACCGTTACCCAATCTGAGGTTGAGAACAATCTCCCAGAACACATCCAAAATTACTAATGATTCCTCATCAACCCAAACCATTTATTGCTAAGATCTGAAGTGTCCTCAATATCTCAACTGCTGAAACAGTAAATACCTTCAGCAGCATAGTGGAACCTTTGATGAAGAAGAATGCTGGAGGATGGAATACCGGGGTGTTGTAGTCCTTTGTGTTTGGCTGGATATTGATCATCTCACGGCCGTTTTTTTGAAGTAAAGCCAAAAGGCTTCCTGGTAGTACGGCCAATGTTCCTTGCTCGGCCAGTGCTGCCAAATAGGTTAACTAGTCAATCATATCAGTGTTGCTTGTGGCATCTTAGCATGTGCAAAAAGCTGTCATGTCAAACAATACATATCGCTGCATTATGAAGCAAATTATTTTATCTTCACTTCACTTGCATATTTTATGTCTTGCGAAGGTCTTTCAAATTTTTATTTTCCAGGGTGTTTTGTGGAATTTCTGAACATTATACTGCTAAATATATAAACACGGGCTTTCAAATATTGCTGTTTTATTAAATTTTATACAACCAGACTCAATGGTGACATAAATGGCGTGGAATTATGACTTCCATTTCCACAGTTGTGAAACCATCCAGATGCTATAAAGAGATAAGTGACTGGCTTTGCGTTAAAAAGCAGTCACGCCTTTGACAGTTTCAAATAAGATCACCAACTCCCAAGAGATGTGGTGTCATGGCTATGCTATAGCCTGTAGAATAGTTTATTTTCTAAAATGTATGTTTTTCAAAATTCACAACTTTTCTAGTTCTTATACATTTTTAGTTCTAATCATTTACACTCGACAGGTTTTCCTGTGTCGGTTTCACCAATACGATTCACATCTCCCTTCATAGCTGACCCATACCATGCCAACCTTCTGCTCCTTATACACAGTCAGCATTTCTAAACTTAGTATCCATGTTTCTGGATGAAAAGCAGCAAGGACACATACTGTGCAGAATGTTTGTGTAAAGAAACGTGGGGCTAGGGGACGAAGGGAGACAGGAGAGGAAGATGAGTGCTCATATTGAATTTGAATTGAGCAATGTGGGGATGCCTCTAGGCATGGGGGTGGGGAGAAGAGTGCATGATTAAAGAGGGAAAATGGTGCCAGTTTGATGAGAAAAAGAAGACTTTGACTGTCAGTGTGGCAAAAAACAACCGCTTGAAAGCAAGATTAAAACAGAATACTAATACATATCCTTACTAACTCAACAGTTTCTGCTCAACAGTTGAGTGAAATTCCAAATATTTTGCCATAATCTTTTGTGCAAGTAATGGATTATTAGGTATATCTGCAGCTTCAGTTACGACAAACACGTGTCCTATGTACTTTTGTGTGACTGTATGCTACCATCTGTATTTAGGACTATTCTTTGGGGCTGTAAGATTATTTTTGAGCTGTTGGTCAGGTTTCGCTAATTTTCTGGGTTGGCATATATTTATGACGAGGAGGCAGCGGTTTACAAGATGAGGATACTGGACAAAGTTATAATGAAGTCAGATGAAAGGAGACACTGGACTGTTGCTATATTCACAGTAGCCCCCTGTTATGGCACAGCCGATGGTAAATGTTGAGTTGTTCAAATCCCAAAGGGAAACTTGAAACAACTGCCACAACTTGTTTTGCAATTTGTATAAATTTCGAGATATGTGCCTTGATTTCAGTAGTAATAAGACCACTGAGTCTTATATGTTTTTGCAAAGCTAGATTAAACATTTATTAATAAAAAATGATTTTAAACACATACGTAGTTTTACAAATTACTACTATGATAACTTCTAAATCGCCTACTTAATCTGACTCCCAGTTACACTTCCGTTAAGGCAACAGTAAGACACACAAATTTTAAAAGACCCAGGCAAGGTGACACACAATACGCTGAACCAGTCGAGTTCAAAGTGAGTTTTCTTAACTTTAGTTCTTTGAAAACAGCAACTTGAGGCAAAGATGCTGAAGGCTTTTCACACTTATTAAATCTTAAAAATTCCTACCCTTACACACCACCTTTTCTCCTTTATACATATTTTCCCCTTTGAATGCAAATTCTCATTGTTTCACTATGTCTTTGGACTTTATCTTCCTGATAATAAAAATCTCATAGCACTAAGTTTTACCAGTAATCTTTGGGAAATAAACACTGTTTCTAAACTTCACCTGGCTAGGTGACACATTTCACTCCTCCTTTGAAAACAATTTTTCTGGTTTATTTAAAAATGCAACTGTCCTTTTACCTTACATTCTAAACTGCCCCCATGTTTACATCAAAGCCTTCAGACCAGCTACCTTTAATCCAAGTTTTCTCTCTCTCTCTCTCTCTCTCTCTCATGTGCACACCCCTCCCCCGTGCCCCCACACATACAAACACAGATACCACTACTTACAATAAATTCCAATAGCATTATGAGAATTATTATATCTTCCTGATACCCTCAATTCCTCAAAAGTTCTCTACCTCTCAAAGCAGCAACAAAAAAAGCCTGAAAGAAATTTTTTTTTTTGATCTACCCTTTGTGAGCAATGTGAAGGAGGGCGCAAATTTGAGAAAGAGCTCTTAACTGAGTGTTAACTAACCAAATTAACTATCAACAAGCAGTGCAAAGCGTCCTTCAGCGATGCGTCTTTCTGGTTACATATCATTTTACCCAGTTGTCAAATGTAGAGTTGGGTATTTGTATATTTGATCATCTTGACTATTTTGGTTGTCCTGATTTGTCAGAATGTATCATGACTCGCATTCTGACATTGTGGGTATTTTCATGTTTTTTTTCTTCATTCACAGGATGTGACCATTGTTGGCAAAGCCAGCATTTGCTGCCCACCCCAAATTGCCTTTGAGTTGTTGGTGGTGAGCTACCTCCTTCAGCCACTGAAATCCATGTGGTGTAGTTACAGGAATTACAGGAGTTTGACTCAGCGGCATTAAAGGATCAGGGATATAATTCCAAGTCAGCATGATGTGTGACTTGGAGTGGAACTTGCGGGTAGTGGCGTTTCCCTGCATCTCCTGCTCTTGTCTTTCAACGTAGTTGAGGTCACAGTTTTGGAAAGTACTGTTGGAGGAGCCTTGGCGAGTTGCTACAGTGCATCTTGCAGATGGTATACACTGCTGCCAGTGTGCACGGCTGATGGATGGGGTACAGGTCAAGTGGGCTACTTTGCCTTGGATGGTTTTGAGCTTCTTGAATGTTGTTGGAGCTGCACTCATCTAGGCAAGTGGGCAGAATTCCATCACACTCCTGGCTAATGTCTTACAAATGGTGGACAGATTTGCAGAGTCGGGAGGCAAGTTACTCGCTGCAAAATTCCCAGCCTCTGACCTCTTGTGGCCATAGTATTTATATGGCTGGTCCAGTTAAGTTTCTGGTCATTGGTAACTGTACCCTCTGCCCCCCACCCTGGGATGTTAATGGTGGTGGAATTCAGCAATGGTAATGCCGTTGAGTGTCATGGGGAGGTAGTTAGATTTTCTGTTGTTGGGGGTGGCCATTATCTGGTATTTGTGTGGCACAAATTTTATTTGCCATTTATCAGCCCAAGGCTGAATGTTGTCCAGCTCTTGCTGCATGTGGGCACGGACTGCTTCAGTAGCTGAGAAGTCGCGAAAAGTACTGAACATTGTGCAGTCATTGGCGAACATCCCCACTTCTGACCTTTATGATGGCGGGAAGGTCATTGATGAAGCAGCTGAAGATGGTTGGATGTAGGACAGTAACCTGAGGAACTCCTGCAGCCATGTCCTGGGGCTGAGATGATTGACCCGCAACAGCCATAACATTCTTTCTTTGTGCTAGATATGACTCCATCCAGTGGAGAGGTTTCCCGCAATTCCCTTTGAGTTCAGTTTTTCTAATCTTCAGTACTATAGCCAAGAAATTGTCAGAGCCTATACCATTCTGTGAATGATGATAAATGCAGTGGTTTCACTTTCCTTTCTTGCCATTGGATGGATACAGAAGAAATATCAAAGATTCCAGAAATTGGGGAAGAAGCAAAATGCTGTATGTTCACTTGCAGTCACAATTTTTCTGAGATTTCTTCAGCTAATTTTGAAGAGGTAAGTATAGTGAAGAGGTACGTACAGCAAAATGACAACCACTTTGTTCAGGGAGGCAAAGCTTTTGAGTGGAGTTCATTTAACTGTTTTCTCCACTTGCTTTCAAATTATTCCAGATCATTTACCTGGAATGAGCATGGTTTTGACCAGTTTCCAAGGAATGAATTTGTCATGTTTGTTCATTGCACCAAACAGTTAAGTTTGTATGTGCTAGTTTCTTTAGGGATTGAATGTGAGAGTGGGAATCTTGTTATCGCATTTGATCCAATTCATGTGCAACTTTGGTCAAATTCAAATAAGTATCGGTGTCATTGACTGTATCTACTTTCCATTCTAAATGGTGTTTATCAGCTGTCTCAAACAGGCTAAATGTTTTTATGCAGAATTAATATTTGCAACTGGAAAAATGTCGGCTGCAATGATGTACACTACTACCATGTTGTTTCCTTGGGTACAATTTTTAATTTTGCATTTATGTTTTTTCATTCCCGTAGGTCTGCTGCCTATAATCTCCTGTGTGCCTTAACATGTACCTTCAACCTGAAGATTGAGGGTCAGTTGCTGGAGACATCTGGACTGTGCATCCCTGCAAACAACACATTGTTTATTGTCTCCATCAGTAAAACCTTGGCAGCGAATGAGCCTCACCTGACACTGGAGTTCCTTGAAGAGTGCATATCAGGATTCAGCAAATCCAGTAAGCACATTTTTGTTTGAAAAATTATTTGGAAGCATTGCAGTTTGGAAATGTGTGGATGGTGGAGTGGTTAAAATACCACCTTTTCACTTTTGGGCCAGACCGGTATTTCCTGATGGCTTTAAATATACCTCTGTATTTGTCTTCAGCCATGACTTCCCTCTGATCTCTTTTGGCAATGCAAGAGATGCAGAGGGTAACCTGCTCTAGTATGTTCCACTTTCTGTTTCTTCCCATTAGCGTCAACTCGGTACCTCTTCCTCATGGTTGCAGCCAGATTATAAATGTGCTTTGTTAGGATTTACAGGAGTGTGCCACTGGGTGCTGAGGCTCCAAATAGATTAATTTTCCACCAGGTTGAAGCAAGTGTCACACCTAGCAAGCCTGACAGCAAAAATTGCAACTTCCCTCCCCTGTGAGCCCACGTATAATCGACCTGAGCAAATTAAACTTGCTGCTGCTACTAGGTACAAAACAAAATGTCTGTCTTTGCTGTAAGGATGCCCACAAACAAAATGATCAATGTAAAGGTTTTCAAATTTAATAAACTCTTTTTGTTACAGGTATTGAACTGAAACACCTTTGTCTGGAATACATGACACCCTGGTTGTCGAACCTGGTTCGTTTCTGTAAGCACAATGATGATGCCAAACGTCAGCGGGTTACTGCCATTCTGGATAAGTTGATCACAATGACCATTAACGAGAAGCAAATGTACCCTTCTATCCAGGCAAAGATCTGGGGCAGCCTTGGTCAGGTATTAATGCAATTTCTAATGAAATGCTACCAGATTTAATTACTCTAATCTGACTATTTTTAAACCAGCGCGGCTAAAATAAATTGTCCACTGCTGCATTTGTAGCCAAGTGGTTTTACAAATCCTCTTTGTTTGCAACTGCAGTTGCAAAAAGCTTCTCTCACTCGGATGTGAACACAGTGACAAGGCCACATTTATTTTTCTGAGTAGGTGCTTGTGGACCTTTTGAACCACTGAAGCCTTTATGATAGTGGTGCTCTCTCAGCAGTGGTAGGAAAGGAAATCTAGGATTCTGATTCAGTGGTGATAGTCAAAGAGGCATGTTCTAAGGATTGCCTTTGTTGAACAGAAGGTTGTAGAGAAGCAAAGGGATACAGGTAGTAAGCAAAAGAACCTTGCAACATTACCTGCATTAAGTTTGTCGCACATTCTGTTCATTTTCATTTCCGGGTTTGATGCAGACGTAACTTCCTTGTAGCATTTCAAAGAAAATTCTAGTTTGCCTGAAGCTTTCCAGGGCATATTTTTTAAAAAGGATAAAATAAATGAACATAACTTTTACAATTTGTAACCCATGTGTGAACGGAAAATATGATAGTTAAGACAGGTTAAACCAAAAAAAAAACTTTAAAATACACAGATAAAATGAGCATTCCAAAGAAGGGCTCCATGTGCTCTGAAATTATTGATGCCAAATTATCAGCGCAAAGCATCAAAGTCTTCATGCTGACAATATCCAATATTTTACTGAAGTCAATTAAACCTAATTCTAATCAAATATAATGTTTCTGCCATTTAGGCTTCTCATTACAATTTTGATTTCTGGCTTATTAGGCGATTTGTAATTGTATAATGCCATTGCTCCATTGTCAAAATTGGCAACCGTCTTGATATCTTGTTAAAAATTCTTCTGGTGGTATATCTTCAGTCATTACTATCATTACATTGAGACATTTTTCCTCTTTACAGTTGTCTCTGGCTTGACGTACTTTGGTACTTTTTTTTTGTCTTATCCCTTGTTTGCTCTTGCAGATCACAGACCTGCTTGATGTGGTACTCGACAGTTTCATAAAGACCAGTGCAACAGGTGGTTTGGGCTCTATCAAAGCAGAGGTCATGGCAGATACTGCAGTAGCCCTGGCATCAGGAAATGTGAAACTTGTTTCAAGCAAGGTATGAGGAGAGATAAAACCAAAATACTGCAGATACTGGAAATCTGAAAAAACTGCTGGAAAAACTCAGGTCTGACAACATCTGTGGAGAGAAAGAGTTAACGTTTCGAGTCCAGATGACTCTTCAGAACTAAAGAGAAGTAGAAATGCGGTGAAATATGTACTGTATAAGGTGGGGTGGGACAGGTGAAGCTGGATAGAAGGCCAGTGATAGGTGGAGGCAAAGGAGAGATTGCAAAAGTTGTCATAAACAAACGGTGGAAGGGGTGTTGATGGTGGTGATACTGGTTAAAGGAGGCGCAAATGGTGAGATTAAGAGTAGAAAGCAGGATGAGCCAGTGACAGATGGCCCTCGTGGGGCTGTGGTGGGGGAGGGGACAGTGTGGGAGCAAGGATAGAAATAGGCTAAAAGGTGGGGATAAAACAATGAATGGAAATACATTTTTAAAAATAACAATAGAAATAGATGGGGGGGGAAATGTCTATAGAAAAATTTTAAAAATAAATATTTGAAAAGGGATCAAAAAGGGGTGATCATGGAGGAGAGAGTTCGTGATCTGAAGTTGTTGAACTCAATGTTAAGTCCAGAAGGCTGTAAAGTGCCTAATCAGAAGATGAGGTGTTGTTCCTCCAGTTTGCATTGAGCTTCACTGGAACATTGCAGCAGGCCAAGGACGGACATGTGGGCATGAGAGCAGGGTGGTATGTTGAAATGGTAAGCGACAGGAAGGTCTGAGTCATGCTTGTGAACAGACCGAAGGTGTTCTGCAAAGCGGTCACTCTGTCTGCGTTTGGTGGTGATACTGGCTGCTAATGGTGACGTTAAGAGTAGAAAGCAGGATGAGCCAGTGACAGACCAGATGCAGACTGGGTGATCGCTTTGTGGAACACCTTTGGTCTGTCCACAAGCATGACCCAGACCTTCCTGTCACTTACCATTTCAACACACCACCCTGCTCTCATGCCCACATGTCCGTCCTTAGCCTGCTGCAATGTTCCGGTGAAGCTCAACGCAAACTGGAGGAACAGCACCTCATCTTCCGACTAGGCACTTTACAGCCTTCCAGACTTAACATTGAGTTCAACAACTTCAGATCATGAACTCTCTCCTCCATCCTCACACCTTTTTGATGCGCTTTTTTCAAATATTTATTTTTAAATTTTTATATATACATTTTTCCCCACCTATTTCTATTATTCTAAAAAATAATAGATTCCCATTCATTGTTTTATCCCCACCTTTTATCCTATTTTTATCCTTACTCCCACACTGTCCCCTCCCCCCACCACACCCCCACTCGGGCCATTTGTCATTGGCTCATCCTGCTTTCTACTCTTAATGTCACCGTTAGCACCTCCTTTAGCCAGTATCACCGCCATCAACACCCCTTCCACCGTTTGTTTATGACATCTTTTGCAGTCTCTCCTTTGCCTCCATCTATCACTGGCCTTCTATCCAGCTTCACCTGTCCCACCCCCCCTTATACATTATATATTTCACCACATTTTTACTTCTCTTTAGTTCTGAAGATGAGTCATCTGGACTCGAAACTTTAATTCTTTCTCTGCACATATGCTGTTAGACCTGTTGAGTTTTTCCAGCAATTTTGGTTTTTGTATGAGGAAAGATATCTCTGATAATTTGGAATATAACTTGGAGTCATTTACTCTAGGAATTTATGCTCGTGTGGAGATATCAAGCTCAACGACCTTGTGAGTGATGGTATGGTTGATGCGGTACTAAGCCAATGAAGATCAGAGGTTGCAGGTCTGACCCTTGGTCTATGCTGTTAACTGATCTCAATTAATAGAGCAGTCGGGATGTTAGCATCCCTGGGCTAAGGAAGAGTCAAATGAGTCTGTCTTTCCTTTTTACAGTCTCCTATGGCCCCCACTGAAAAATGTGCACAGAAGGATTCAAACACAAAAGCAGTCTTGACTCCCCATTGTCAATTGCCTGTAGACAGTCACTGTCAAAGTTCACCCCTGAAGAATGTCAACTTAAGCGACTTAATGGAGGTCCTCCAGCAACCAGAGGATTCATACCTCAGCATGACAAAGGAGGGCGAAACATTTTATCAATTGAAGTTGATGCAAATTGGGAGCTCTGCGTAAATACCATACTTCACCCGAGGGAGGTTCTGGCAGCTTCGGGGCTGCTCAATTGTGGTCATCTTGTCTTAAACCAAGCTGTAGATGCTTTATATCTAAATTACTGTGTGGACCAGTTTGCAAAATAAAATGTATTTAGGTATTCATCTTTTGCTACATGTGACCATTCTTTTGCTGATCCTTCTCTGCAGGTGATTGGAAGAATGTGCAAAATAATTGATAAGACCTGCCTCTCTCCAACTCCTACTCTCGAACAGCACCTGATGTGGGACGACATTGCCATCCTAGCCCGTTACATGCTGATGTTGTCTTTCAACAATTCACTCGATGTGGCTGCACATCTCCCCTACCTCTTCCACGTGGTTACTTTATTGGTGGCCACTGGGCCTCTGTCCCTTCGGGCTTCCACCCATGGCTTAGTTATCAACATTATTCATTCACTCTGCACTTGTTCCCAACTCAATTTTAGTGGTAAGCTCGGGTCAAATAACCTTCTGTGTTTATATTGTATGGTGTGAAATGCAAGAATTTTGTAATTCTCTTTAACTTGCATTTTTTAAATTAATACTTCATTTCAGACTTCTAGATTTTGCAGTTTGCCTTGTATGTGAACTTTTTGCTGTCTCAAAAGAAAGTGTTTTGAAACAAATGCTGTATTTTATTTTTGTTGGAAGAATTGTGGGCAGCTGTTTCTGTTCATCACTAAGACAGTCTACTTGCATTTCTTTAACATTGCCTGCCACTGCTTTTACCTCGACTCATTCGCTGCTGAAATCCTCAAATCTTGGTTGCCTCCCAACTTGACTGTTCCAATGTTCCTCTCACCTCTGACTTCCGCCCTCCATAAAATACCAACTCATCGTAACCTCTGCCTGTACCCTATCACACACCAACAGCCGTTCACCATCAGCCCAATTCTCACCCTAGTTCTCACTGATATGTTAGCTTCCAACACCTCCATCAAAAATTTTCTCATTTTTGTGTTTAAATTTCTTCATGATCTGACTTCTCCTTACCTCTATAACTTTCTCCGATCCTACAGCACCCCCAGACCCAAGAACAGTAATTCGCTGTGGATCCATCCTCTTCCTTCACTCCATCATTGGTGGCCATTTCTTTGGCTGCCTAGGCCCCATGCTCTGGATTTCTTTCTCAGATCACTCTGTCTCTTCATTCCCTTCCCTCCTTGGCGACCCTCTGTTCAAGCTTTTGATCACCTATTTTAATACCACCTTTCTCTCAGCATCCGGTTTTTAATTCTTAAAATTATTTTACGGGATGTGGGCACCCCTGGCAGAGGTAGCATTTGTTACCCATCCTAATTGCCCTTGAACTGAGTGTTTTGTTAGGCCATTTCAAAGGGCAGTTAAGAGTCAACCACATTACTGTGGGTCTGGAGTCACATAGGCCAGACCAGGTAAAGATGGCAGATTCCCTTCCCTTAAGGATATTACACCTCTGTAAAGCTTATTGGGACATTTCTTTTCCACAGTGAAGGCATTAATAAATGCAAGCATTTTTGTTATCGGATAGGGATGGTATATCTGGGAAATGTGCCTTTCTCACAGTTTTGCATGTACTGTTAGGGGTCAATGTGTGCAGGTCTGAAGCAGCGTAGAAATGAAACAATGTGCCCTGACTCTCTGAAACGCATTCCCATCGGGCTAGTGCTGCTTTTAGCTTCTCATGACATGTCCCTTAAGTCAGCACGGATGTTGAGGGTATTTCTGCATTTTGACCCATGTTTGCTCGGAATCTGGAAATGTTAGTACTGATTGGTGTTTACTTGAATTATTTTAGCAATACTAGGCCAGTTGAGGAAAGATTGTGCAACAGTTGAGAAATAGTTTCAAAATTAATTTTCCAGTTTGTGACCTATCTTTCAAAATAATAGTTATTAGTACAGGAATTTTTTAATTGAAACATTTCATCTTTTAGGCTTAATATTTGAAACCATCTTAAATATGAGGATTATTTTTTTAAACTGTTGAGTTTGATTCCTTTGCAGCTTAATTTTCTACATGCTAATACGCTCATCTCAATTTGAAAATAAAAAGCAAGGGTCCCTTTGCTCTGGGGCTTGTGTATAATCTAGGCTAACTCTTAAATGTAGAGTCAACAACATGATACCTAGGCTGAAAGGGTTAAATTGAGGACGGGTTGCCTAATTTTAGGTTATATTCTATTGAATTTTCAAATGTTGGGTGATCTAATCTAGGCACTTTAGTTGTAAATATACTCATAGGGTAAATGCAGAGAAACTATTTCCTTTAGTAAGGAAATTCAGAACAAGAGGACATAATCATTTTCTCACGCACAGTGGAAGTCCAGAACAAACTTCCCCAAAAGGCTATAGATGCTGGGTGAATAAAAATTTTCGGGAATGTGATTGTTTTCTGTTAAGTAAAGTTATAGAACAAAATGGAGTTCAGGTACAGAACATAAGGAATAGCAGGAGTGGGCGAGTCAACCTCTTGACCATGATCATAGTTAATCTACCTTACCGCCGGTTTCCTGCCAGTTTCTAATATATGCTGATAACACCCAGCTCTACCTCAGCACCATATCTTTTGATTTCCTTAGTGTCCAAAAATTGAGACTAATTTGATCTAATTGGAAAGGCTGAACAGGCTCAAGCTGTTGAGCCTGCTTGCTGCTATGTTTCTCTCCACCTGAGATGGCAAACGGCACCTTGGTTTAATGTCTCCTCCAAAAGGTGGCCCCTAGCAGTACAATAGTTCCACCAAAGTATCTGTCAGGATTATGTGCTCTAATCTAGAGTGCAATTGAACACAACATCCTGCCTTAGAGTCAAGAGTGCTACCACTGAGGTCAGCATGTGTTTACTTGGTAAAAAAGGAAGTTGGGTTCTGATGCTCTATTGATGAACCATTAACTGTAGCAAATTCATGAATTAGGAAATCTGCTCTCATAGGAACAAAGACCCAACCCTTGACCCTTCTATCCTTGCAAGCTGCCATCCCATCTCCAACCTCCCTTTCCTTTCTAGATTCATTGAACATGTTGTCACTTCCCAAATCTGTGCCCGTCTTTCCTGCTACTCCATGTTGGCATCCCTCTAATCAGGTTTTTGCACTCCCCCCTGCACCACTCCCCAAATATCTGTCCTTGGTCTCCTTCAATTTCATCTACATGTTGCCCCTTAGCGACATCATCCGAAAACAGTGTCAGTTTCTAATATATGCTGATAACACCCAGCTCTACCTCAGCACCATCTCTCTGAGCCCCTTTAAATTGTCAGATTGCTTGTCCAACCTTCAGTACTGGATGAGCAGAAATTTACCCCAACTAAATGTTGAGAAGCCTGAAGCCATTGTGTTCAGTTTCTGCTATAAACTCTGTTGCCTAATCACTAACTCCATCCCTCTCCCTAGCAGTTGTCTGAGGCTAAACCAGACTGCTTGCAACTGTAGCATCCTAAATGGGGATCCAATCATGGACTCTCAGAAATGTAAGGGTACTAATGTGTTGTCGGGTTCAGGAGCCTGCTTTCGTGAATATGAGATACAATGGGCGATGGATGAGCGAGACTTGGTGTAGGATAAACTAGGAGCAACAATAATTTTGCATGAGCTAAAGTTTAACAAGGTTGAAAATATGAGGCTGGCCAGCAAAGCATTGGAATTATAAAACCTGGAATTGGCAATGGCATATATGAGAATTGCTGAGGCAGGGGTGAAGGCGAGTCATGTGGTTGTGGTGGTGGAAATAGGCAGTCTTTGTGATGGAGAGAATATGCTGTTCGAAGCTTACATAAGGGTTGAGTGGGATGGCGAGATTGTGAATGGAGGTGCAAAGTGCCTTTGCAAAAATGAACCTAGAAGATCCTGATCTCCATGCTTTAACTGATCTCTGCTGATGGCTGTCTTTAGCATCTCCAGATGAGTTCAGCTTCTTCCTGCCAATTGCCCTCTATGGATCCTGGCTGGAAAGGCACAATTGCATGTTCAGTGAAGACAGAATGTCTCCCTAAACTGAATAGCCTCTTGGCAGCCACCACCCAGACGTGAGTGAAACACTACTTGAGCAAGATACACCAAAAGACTATTGCGACCTGTGGAACAGTCGCCCAGCATGTATCCCAGCTATAAGGAAAGGGCAGGAGGTTAATTAGGGGGTGAAAGATGAGGGGAGCGAAGTTATAAGGAGTAATTTAGTAAAGAATTTTCAGAGTACAATTATTTTATTAGAAATGGACTCATTTGAACTGTCACTCTGCATTTGAAGGTGTTGCTTACTGTCTGAGACATCTTGGGCATATTAGATGTATTGAATGCTGTGGCCGAGAACCACACTAAAAACAGTCGCCTGTCTCGTGTTCAGTAGAAGCAATGTCATTTAAAGTAGACTGGTTAATGACTGTTACAGCAGTCAGAGGATTGTCATGAACACATTAAGCCTTTGATATGCTAATATCCCACCCAGTGAATTTTTTGGTTTACGTATTTAAATAAGTTTGCAGACTTTTGAGTGAGTGTGCTTTACAGTTTGAAAACCAAATTTTCCTTTCCTTTCTAACAGAAGAGACTAAACAAGTGCTGAGGCTCAGTCTAACCGAGTTTTCATTGCCCAAGTTCTATCTGCTCTTTGGAATTAGTAAAGTCAAATCAGCTGCTGTGATTGCTTTCCGATCCAGCTATCGGGATCGTTCCTTCTCGCCTGGATCCTACGAGAGGGAGACTTTTGCTCTTACTTCCCTAGAAACTGTAACTGAAGCCTTATTGGAAATAATGGAGGTAAGAGAGAAACAGCTTTACAGTCACAAATGCAGAAAAACATGCAGCTCTTAATAGAATAATTAATTCTGGCACAAGCCAGTAAAGAATCTGATCCAAAGCAACAAATCCCATGCTGAAATAAACTTGTATTATTTAGGCTCCTTATTGATGATTAATAAGATTCAATTTTTGAATCAATGGGCATATTTAATAGTTGTGAACAAGTCTGTCAGATATAATGCAAAAGCTGATGAAATGACTGCGACGTAGAGCACTACTGTAACAGTATGCACTTGCACCTAGCAGAACACAGCTTGACACCTGCCTGCCACACCTCTAAATATGAACTTGACTTGGCCAACCCATAGAAGAAGGGAGCAAGGCCCTTCATGGAAGGAGAAAGTAGAGTTTGAAACACTCTACCATGATTTGGCAGGCACCCAAGACCAGGTCCCACTTAGCCCAAGACGGATGTTTGGGTTTTAAGTGAAGGCATGAAAATTGTTTGCTTTAAATGGGAGATAACAAGGAAAAACATCCAGAAGTCATTTTTGTCCACTTATTTCCATATCTGGTAGAGTATTGTTGATGTATGTATTTTTATGCAATATATTTTAAATTACTGAAGCATTTTTTTGAAACTTGTGTTCATCTTCAGTCATTTTCAAATTGCAAAGCTAGTTTCGTTACCCTCTTTTCACTGTTGAAAATGGGTGTGTCACTGGATATCATTGCAATGGCACAGCGGATGGTAAACGCTGACTTGTTCAAATCCCAAAGGGAAACTTGAAACAACTGCCACAGCTATTTTGCAATTTGTATTTATTTCGAGATGCATGCCATAAATTAAACCTTTATTAGTTAAAAAAAATGATTTTAAGCACATACATATGTTTACAAATTACTACTGTGATAACTCCTAGCCCCCCCTAGTTAATCTAACCCCAGTTAGACCTCCATTAAGGCAACAGTAAAACATTGATTTAAACAGACCCAGGCAAAGCACGCACCCTAGACAGTCGAATTCAAAATTAGTTTTTCCTTATAGACAACAACTTGAGGCTCAGATGCTGAAGGTTTTTCACATTTGTGTTAGATCTTAAAATGCTTTCCCTTACACACTGCCTTCTCTCCTTTATACACACTTTCCCCATTGAATGCAAATTCCCATTGTTTCAGTATGTCTTTGGACTTTACCTCTCTAATAATAAAAATCTATCAAGATACTAATTTTACCAGTAACCTTTGAGAAAAATGAACACACTGTTGCTCAATGTCTTCTGGCTAGATGTAACATTTCACCCCATCTTTTGAATTAGTGTTACTCTCGTTTATTTAAAAATGCAAATGTTCCCTTTACACCTCACATTCTAAAACTTTACCTATTCAGCATTTCAAACCTAGCTTCTCTTCTTACATCAAAGCCTTCAGACCAGCTGTCTTTAATTCAATTAAGCCTATACCCCCCAACCCCCCACCCCCCCAAACACACACACATCCCACCCATAGACACAGACCCCACTATTATTCTACAATAAATTCCAATAACATTTTGAAAATTATTCTATCTTCTTGACAATCAGTGTAGAAACAAAGTAGTGTTATGAGCAGATATTTGCATTGGCTTGTGCCAATTTCAAAGTGTCAGTTGTAATTAAGTAGAGCCATTGTTTGACTGAAAAATGTAAACCAAGATGAATAATTGATGTTGACTTTTTCAGTGTGTGGCCCATCCCTCAAGGGTGCATTCAATATTAAACTTTCTTGGCTGTCAGTTTATGCTTTGACATACTTTATTAGTGTGTAGTTGGAATAGTTAAACTTGTGATCTCCAATTATCTAAGTAGTAATGTCATATATTAAAAAATGGGCATCACCAGGTTAGTATTTAATAGGGTTAGTGGGGAGGGGGTGTTGTGTGTTGACTAGGCAGTGATCAAATAAAGTTTTTCAAAGGAAAGTTTCCAGATTAATGAAGGTCAATGGGGGAAAATGTTATATAATGTGGCAACATAATACATGATATTTTTGAAGAACTTGATTGTCAGAGTTGTGAAGTTGTAATAATCCATTATTTATTTTCAGGCCTGTATGAGGGATATACCAACCTGCAAGTGGCTGGACCAGTGGACAGAATTAGCACAAAAGTAGGTTTTATTAGTCTGCACATTGTACAAGAAATTAGTTACTTTTTTCCTGATGTTTGCAGTGTATGATTCTTTGATTTGTTTAGTATAATTACTCTCTCGATTTTGCCCCTGCTGCTGGCCTCATCAGGCTATGTGTCTCCAGTGCCCTGGAATACTGAAATTGGTGGCTGAAATTGAGAGTGGAGCAGAGGGATCAAACTTGTGTCCCACCATTTCACAATGCTCCAATGCGTTGCATCTCTGCTATTTCTCAATTGAAGCAATGAAATATTTGATGGTGTCACATAGCCAAATATGTCACTTAATTCTACTGAACACCCTTCTCGATGCAGAAGCATGCATTGTCCAGATGATGCTACATCTTTATAACTGGTACAAAAAAAAATCTGACTAGCAGTTGGCCATTTCCCTTGAGCAATTTAAGATTACTTGCTATTCCAAGCTCTGCATTGGAGCTGAAAGGTTATAAAAGTAAACTTATTGAAGCCGCAATTTGACATCACTGAGTCACAGAGGCCTACCGCACAGAAAAAGGCCCTTCAGCTCATCGAGTCTGTGCCGGTCAAACAAATACCTAACTATTCTAATCCCATTTTCCAGCACTAGGCCCATGGCCTTGTATGCCATGGTATCGCAAGTGCACATCTAAATACTAATAAAATGTTATGAGGGTTTCTGCGTCTACCAACCTTTCAGGCAGTGAGTTCTAGATTCCTACTGCCCTCTGGGTGAAAAAATTCTTCCTCTCATCCCCTCTAAACCTCTTGCCCCTTACCTTAAATCTATTCCCCCTGGTTATTGACCCCTCCACCAAGGGGAAAAGTACCTTCCTGTCTACCCTATTTATGCCCCTCATAATTTTATACACCTCAATCATGTCCCCCCCCTCAATCTCCTCTGCTCCAGGGAAAATAACCCCAGTCTATCCAATGTCTCCTCATAACTCAAACTCTCCAGCCCAGGCAACATCCTGGTAAATCTCCTCTGCACTCTCTAGTGCAATCACATCCTTCCGATAATGCGGATTCCAGAACTGTACGCAATGCTCTAGCTGTAGCCTAACCAGCGTTTTATACAGTTCCAGCATAGACTCCCTGTTCTTATATTCTATGCCTTGGCTAATAAAGGCAAGTATCCCATATGCCGCCTTAACCACCTTATCGACCTGTCCCGCTACCTTAAGGGACCGGTAGACATCCCTCTGACCCTCGGTACTTCCCAGGGTCCTACCATTCATCGTGTATTCCCGTGCCTTTTTTGTCCTGCCCAAGTGCATCACGTCACATTTATCCGGATTAAATTCCATTTGCCACTGATCAGCCCACCTGACCAGCCTGTCTATATCCCCCTATAATCTAAGGCAATTCTCCTCACTACTACCCCACCAATTTTCATGTCATCTGCGAACTTACTGATCAGTCCTCCTACATTCAAGTCTAAATCGTTTATATATGCCACAAACAGCAAGGGACCCAACACTGATCCCTGTGGAACACCACTGGACACAGGCATCCAGTCACAAAAACACCCCTCGACCATCACCCTCTGCTTCCTGCCACTCAGCCAATTCTGGATCCAATTTGCCATGGATCCCATGGGCTCTTATCTTTATTATCAGCCTCCCATGCAGGACCTTATCAAAAGCCTTGCTGAAGTCCAAGTAGACTACGTCAGATGCATTGCCCTCATCTACACACCTGGTCACCTCTTCGAAAAATTCAATCAGATTGGTCAGACATGACCTCCCCTTAACAAACCCATGCTGACTGTCCTTGATTAATCCCTGCCTCTCCAAGTGTAGATTAATTCTGTCACTTAGAATTGCTTCCAATAGTTTCTCCACCACTGTGGTTGCCATTAAGATGAGTTTACGGAGGGCTTTAATAGCTGTAAGGAGAATCCACCTCACCCTAACAGGATGGCTCTTAAATAATATACTCCGTGGTTTCAGAGAGAAACACTGGCACCAGAATATGTGAATCTGCCACATTGTGATCTTTCTACCTGGAGGAGAGCATACAAGCCCAAACCTGCTCTGAGGTTGCTGTGTGCGTTCTTTGCGGCAGCATTTGGGAGCACTAGGTGGATTTTTCCTCCCTGGGTTGGGTGGGATTTGAGTGAATTAAACCCATATTAGCAGCTTGGTGAGATTGGCTATTGGGCATCAGCTGAGTATTGAACTAGTGACCGCCCCAATTCTTGTGGGCTGGTCAGTGCTTGCACAATGCATTGTCTAGTATTATTGCAGCTTTGTCTCATACTTTATTAATTGTTCTCGCTCTTCATAGATTTGCATTCCAGTACAACCCATCTCTTCAACCAAGAGCCCTCGTTGTCTTTGGCTGTATCAGTAAGCGAGTGACCCATGGACAGATTAAACAAATCATTCGGATCCTCAGCAAGGTGACTGCAAAGTATTACTTAGACTTGCTGCCTTCCTTACACTGCCTTTTTAAACTCAAGTTTATAAAACTATATTTTACCTGATAGTTTCTAAAAGCCATGTCTCTGAACCAGTAATGATATTGCAAAACTTAAGGGGCCACCTCAAATGTTGAACGCTGGAATTGCTGTGTTTAGTGGTATTTATACCTCTGCTCAAATAAATGCTTGCTTTGAGATCGCACACAAAGTTTGCTTTTGAGATTAGATAAAGATCTGCAGATGAGCCTTTTCTGACACCTGGGAGATGCCACATTGGTAATGGAATATTTGTCTCCAAGTAACTGTTAGTTATATACAATGTTTACTCTTAAGCTGCAGAGCCACACAGCAACCCAAAAGTTCCTGTGCAGTAAGTGCACAAGTTGGCTCCTTCAAGTTATTGTGCGCGCTCACCTGTACAAAATAATTTGTGTCCCTGCACTTAAATAGTTCATTACAAAAAAAATATTAGTGGGTATGTTGGCTATGTACTCTGATAAATTGCAGCCTCTACCGTGAGGGGGATTTCCTCTGTGGGCCAACGAATAACAAAATCTTACACCCACTTATAAAGATTTTCTTTAGCATTTTATTACTAAAATGCACAGAGGCCATCATCTCTAATGTATACATGGCTTTTTTTCAGTTTCTATATATGGTATGGTGTAGGAGCAGTTGTGAAATCAGATTCAATAATTTGGATTATTTATGGACCAGTACCGGGAAAAATGAACTCTGAAGTTGTCAGGTAGTTGTACTAATTTACCATCCCTACCCTTAACTCTAATCCCACACTAGGTTTATGACTCACTGTGCTCTAAAGTGGCCTAGTAAATGTGGCCTTGCCACTTTTGTCCATATTCTGAAAACAAATGAATTAGCAAAATAATTTTCATCAAAGTCCTGGATTGTATTGAGCAGAAATTTGTGTTTGACAGTCCAGAAAACATCAGAACGAGATTTTATTTTAAAATCTTCTGCTGAGAGTCTACCTGTTAGTGTGCCATTACAAAGGTGGCAACATAGCTGAGCCAATATTTCATGGCCTGCATCCATCCTGCCGCTCTTCACCTCTAGAGTGAGCAAAGACCCAAAGGAAATGCAAATCATAACAGTCATGTGATGACTTTAAGCAACACTTCAATGATTGGAGAGCTGAATTGGTGATGGATCATGGGATGATGGATCTCGAATGTTTTTTCATGCCAACAAGTACTTATTACATCATGCTTCTGATGCACAAGTAGCTTTTGGTACAGGCATATTACAAATGGTTTGTGTCTCTACACATCAAGAACAATTTGTTTCTATTGTGTTGGCAGAACAGGAGGGAATTGGTGGGAGTATTTGGTTCCTGTGGACCAACAGCTTGCATTATTTTGCAGTGTCAAATTGCCTGGAATCCTAATTGATCTTGGACTGCATGGGGTGGAGGAGTATGCAGCAGAAGCTGCAAATGTATTGTATGCAGAGGGGCCAAGGAACATTTTGTGTTAAGAGAGTGACTTGCTTTTTTGCCACTTGGAATCCTTTATCTGTGTTTTGCCCTCTTGCCAACCTGGTTGAGACTGAGAGGCTGCATCAAAATGGAATGTGGTATCTCATGTTGGTGGCTAACTCTTTCTGTTTCAAAAGTCCCAATATAACTCAGTGTACAATTTGTAATGTCTATTTGAAAAAATTAAAAATAAATCGGCTACACTTTAGAATTTCAGCAGCATAAAACCCATCACATTTCTACCTCTCCGTTTCTGAAAAAGTCACATTGGACTGTTGAAGTGTTAACTCTGTTTCTCTCTCCACAGATGCTGCCATACCTGCTAAGTTTTTCCAGCACTTTCTGCTTTTATTTCAGATATCCAGCATCCACAATATTTTGCTTTTATTTTAGTGCTTAATTCACTACCATTTCTTCAAGGTAGGCAGTCCTGGAAGAGAAGTTCTATTCTTCTCTCGAGATTTCATTTGTCTCTCTCACATTGCTCGCCTTCATTGCTTTCCATTTCCCTCCTGGTGTTTGATAAGATGTCTACCAAAGCTTGTTTTCACAGCCACATCTCCTTCCTCAGTGGCTGTCTCAGGCTCCAACTTGCCCCATGTGGATTCCAACTGAAGTTCCATCCTTTAAGTTTTGAACCCTCTGAGGATTACAGGCTCTGGGACATACAGCATTCCTCGGACTGCCATTCTCGCAGTATTCTGAGATCCACATTCAGTGCCGTGCATCACCACATATACATACTCAACCCCTCCCTCCAACAGCACCAACTCACCCTATCTCAAACCTGGCCTCGTCCCCAGTTTCATTTCATTCTTCATCTCATCCTGCGCCTTAACAAGGAACTTTTTCTCCTCCTTTCAGGTGTTGAGGAACGCAAGCTCCAACAGCTTATGGGTACAGACGCTCCTCTGAATCCCTCCTCCCCTTCCCTGTGACCCCATCTCTTCCTCTCATCCCATCTCTTGCCATATCTTCAACATACCCCTGACCTTCCCCTCTCTAATTCTCAGCAAATTGTGCTCAGCAAAGAACTGAGTTTTATCTCCTTTCACCCTGACCTCAAAGAATTTTGGGCTAGGCATGATGTTGAACATTTATTCCATTGGCTGCACCTCTGTGCTCACTTCTTTGGACGGGAGTCCTCCCTGCCACACCCTGTTCAACGGACCCTTCCACTCATCTCCAGTATTCTTCCTCCACCTGGACCTCTCCCTCTGGCCTCTTACCTACTCTTGATCTTTTACGTTGAGAACTGTTGGCGTGCCATCAGCTGTCTTAATTTCTCTGCTTCCCTCACCCACTCTAACCTGTCACTATCTGATCTTGCTGCTGCACTCTGTTCTCTCAGGTCTAATCTTGACTATATCATCAAACCTGCTGACAAGGGTGATGCTGTTGTTGTTTGGTGTCCCAGCTTCTACCTTGCAGAGGCTGCGCCAACTCTCAGACATTTCTTCCTACCTCTCTTGACCATGACCCCACCCCAAACATATCAAGCCATTGTTTCCAGGACTGTCACTGACCTTATCACCTCTGGTGATCTTCTCTCCACAGGTTCCCAACTACACCTCACTTCCAACTCCTTGCCAAAATCCACAAATAGGACTGTCCTGGTAGACCCCATCTTTTCAACCTGTTGCTGCCCCACTGAGCTTACTTTTTCCCATCTTGACGCTCTTTTTCTCCTCTTGTCCAATCTCTTTTCACCTACATTCGTGATTCTTTTGACGTCAATGTTATGCCAACAATTTCCAGTTTCCTGTCCCTAACCGCTGCCTCTTCACTGTGGACGCCCAATCCCTCTACACCTCTATCCCCCCACCAGGAGGATCTGAGGGCTCTCTGCTTCCTCCTTGAACAGAGGCCCAAACAGCCCCTAGTCACCACCGCTCCTCTGCCTTGCTGAGCTTGTTTTTTTCATTGAAAACAATTTCTCCTTTAACTTTTCTCACTTCCTCCAAGTGAAGGGTGTGTCGATGGGCAGCTGCATGAACTCTAGTTATGCCTGTCTTTTCATGGGGTATGTCAAAAATTCCTTGTTCCAGTCCTACTACAGTCCACACCCAAAACAATTTATTTTGCATCACATTGATGACTGTATTGGTGCCACTTCCTGTTCTCACCTGGAACAATTCATCAATTTTGCTGCTAATTTCCACCCTTCTCTCACCATCACATGGTCCAGAAATGATGATGGAGGCTGCCTACTAATATTTATTACAAGCCCACTGACTCTCACGGCTAGATCAACTACACTTCCTCACACCCTGCTTCCTGTAATGGCGTCATTCCATTGTCCCAGTTTCTTTGTCGCATCTAATGATGCTCCCTTCCACAATGACGATTCCAACGCCCTCTTTTTCCTCAACATAAGATTCCCCTCCCGCCGCCAACCACTTGGTTGACAAGGCCCTCAACCGTGTCCAACCCATTTTCCACACTTTTGCCCTCGCTCCTTCCCCTCCCTCCTAGAACCACAATAGGGTCCTCGCTTTCCACCCCACCAGCCTCCGTATTCAGAAGATCATTCTCCACCATTTCTGCTATCTCCAGCGTGATGCCACCACCAAACAGACCTTCTCCCTTCCCTGTCAGCATTCTGAAGGGACTGTTTCCTCTCCAACACCCTGGTCCACTCTATCACCCCCAACAGCCCATCCCCTTCCCACATCACCTTCCCATGCAATCACATCAGATGTAACAGCTGCCCATTTACCTCCTCTGTCCTCACTGTCCAAGACCCCAAATACTCCTTCCAGGTGAAGCAGCGATTTATGTGTGCTTGTATCAATTTAAGTTTACTATATTCGCTGCTCACAACGTGGTTGTCTCTGCATTGGAAAGACCACATGCAAACTGGATGATCGCTTTCTAGAGCACCTCCACTCAGTCTGCAAACATGTCCTCAACCGTCTGGTCCTTTGACAATTGAATTCACCAACTTGCTCCTATGCTTACATTTCTGTCCTCAAACTGCTACAGTGTTCCAGTGAAGCCCAACGCAAACTGGAGGAACAGCGCTTCATCTTCTGATTCAGCACTTCACAGCCTTCTGGACTCAATATTGAGTTCAATGACTTCAGACCAGGAACTCTGTCCTCTATTTTTTTGCCAAGTGCCCTTCTCTATCTTGTTTTTCCTTTCAGACTGACCTGACCTTCGTTCTGTTATTAACATCTACTCTGGATCTATGTTTTGTTTCTTTATTACAACCATTACAACTCCCTTTGCCTTCTGTTCCATGATATATTTGGCATTTAATCTCCCGTGCCCTCTAACCCATCCTTGACCATCCATTTTATCCCACCTCTTTCCCAACCCTCCTCCTCCTCCTCCTCACCCCCCCCCAACCTTTTCAACAGCATAATACCCATCACATTTCCACCTCTCTTCAGTTTCGAAGACGAGTCATGTTGGACTTGAAACATTAACTCTTTCCCTCTCCACAGACACTGCCAGACCTGCTGAGTTTTTCAAGCACTTACTGTTTTTATTTCAGAATTTTGATGTTCCCCAAAGAACAAGGAGCAAAATTCCTCCAATAACCAGTGTGTGTAAAGGCAAAATAGGATTCCTATTTTAAATTGGCACCAACCTTTTCCATTAGAATTGAGAGGAGAATTAACTTGGTTGAATTCACTGATGCAATTGCCTTTTGAAGAAGGGCTGCAAACCTAGAGTTTGTTTTATGCATCTTACCTTCTTAATGCCCAAATTATCTGCAAATGGAGGGTGTTTTAAGAACATTGAAGGGCAGGAAAAGACTCTTGGGTGGGAGGTGTTCCATCCAGTGGTCCCACACAATTACAATTGTTCATCAAAATATGTGCACTCTCCACCCCACCTGAAAGTCATGTGATCACCTGGGAAAGGTGATTGTGATTACCTGGGAAAGGTGATTAAACCAAACCAGATTAAAACCCAAGCCATTTGGGAATTAATATAGCAAGGTACCTGACCCCAGCTCTTCAGTTTCTCCACTTCATCCTTGAAAATAAAATACATCCAACTCAAAATAATGAGATTATCAGATTGAAAGACTTAAGAATCTAATGGTCTGATGACACAAATAGAAATAAATAAGCACGATCTGATAGACATTAAAGAGACGTGGCTACAGGATGACATAGATTGGGACCTCAATATTGAAGGGTATGTGATATTTAGGAAGGACAGGAAGTTGGGAAAAGGTGGAACGGTAGCTCTGTTAATTTAATGATGGCATTGGGTCATCTCTCTCTAATGTACTAAGTTCAGGAAACCAGGATGTAGAAGCGGCTTGGGTTGAGATGAGGAATGATAAAGGCAAGAAGTCACTTGTGGGAGTGGTGTACTGGCCCCCCGCTAATTGTAACTACATGGTAGGACAGAGTATAAAAGAAGAGATAATGGGAGCTTGCCAGAAAGGTACAGCAATAATCGTGGGCAGTTTTAATCTACATATAGGCTGGAAAAATCAGATGGGCAAAGGTAGCGTACATGAGGAGTTCATAGAATGTTTTCGGGATAGTTTCTTAGTACAGCACTTTCTGGAGCCAAGCAGAGAGCAGGCTACGCTAGACCTGGTATTGAGCAATGAGATAGGATTAATTGATAACCTCCTAATGAAGGCACCCCGAGGTAGCAGAGATCAAAATATGATTGAATTTTACTTTCACTTTGAGGGAGAAAGGAGTGTGTCCAAGACTAGTATTTTAAACTTAAACAAGGGCAATTATGAGGGCATGAAAGCAGCACTAGCTAAAGTGAACTGGCAAATAAGGTTAAGGGATAGGTCAATAAAAGTTTAGTGGCAGACCTCTAAAGGGATGTTTCAGAACACACACAATATATACATTCCAATAAGAAAGAAAAATTCCAAGGGGAGGGCCCGCCATCCGTGGTTAACTAAAAAAATTAAAGACAGTATCAAATTTAAAGATAAAGCCTATAATTGCACAAAGACGGGTGGCAGGTCAGAAGATTGGAAAGAATATGAAGAACAGCAAAGGATGACAAAAAAATTAATGAGGAGGGAAAAATTAGTATGAGAGAAAGCTAGCTAGTGATACAAAGAGCTTCCATACATATTTAAATGAGGAAAGAGTTAACAAAGTGAGTGCTGGTCCTATAGAAAGTGCTATAATGGAAAGTAAGGAGATGGCTGATGAATTAAACAGCTATTTTGTTTCAGTCTTCACTATAGAGGCCACAAGTAACATCCCAGAAATAGCTATAAAGCAAGAAATGGAAGGGAGGGAGGAACTCGGGAAAATTACTATCACCAGGGAAGTGGTATTGAGCAAATTGTTGGGGCTGCGGACTGACAAATCCCTAGTTCCGGATGGACTTCACTCTGAGGTCTTGAAAGAAGTGGCTAGTGAGATAGTTGATGCATTGGTTTTAATTTTCCAAAATTCCCTCCATTCGGGGAAGGTTCCATGAGATTGGAAAATAGCAAATGTAACTACTTTATTCAATAAAGAAGGGAGAAAGAAAGCAAGAAACTATAAGTCAGTTAGCCTAACATCTGTCATGGGAAAAATGTGAGAAGCTATTATTAACGATGTTGTAGTAGGGCACTTAGAAAAGTTCAAGGCAATCAGGCAGAGTTAACATGGCTTTGTAAAAGGGAAATCATGTTCAACCAATTTATTGGAGTTCTTTGAAGGATAGGCAGGAACGTGGGTTTGAGTTTACATTCAGATCAGCCATGATCTTGTTGATTGGTGGTGCAGGCTCGAGAGGCCGAGTGGCCTACTCCTGCTACTAATTCATATGTTTATATGTATGTGTCAGATCTGTTCAAATTTTGCAGTTAATGTTTTATTGTGCCACTTAACTGTACAAACGTATGTAATCACTATTGAAGGTCTTTTTGTCTTGGTTCTAATTTGAACTGTTTGATGAATTACAATAAATGTCTAAAATACTTTTGTGGGGCTAAAGTTCCTCAGGCAGGATCAAGCAACATTGAGGTTCATCTGTCTATTATCTGAGTACCAAGAGGACATTGCCCAGTTAGCAAAGCAAGCTGAGTTAAAATTGACAGATGCAAACCTATACTGTCATATGTTTAAGATATATACAGATATAGCACAGGATTCTTGGTATACTATCTGACCATCACCCTAGCATCTACTGATGGCTACTCATGGTGAATGTGTAACCATAGATAAGGCCATTTTACCACATTTAATTATTAGCCCTAAACTTCAGAAGTACTGACAAGACTAATATTTGAACCATTTCTGAGGTGGTAGAATTCACTGTTCCTGATGACTGAGCCTTAAGAGCTACTGTGGGACCTTCAGAAGATCTTGCATCAGTCAAAAGACAAAAGTTGAGTTAGTTATTTCCTCCTTAATTATCACCAAGCATGCTATCTTCCAGCATTGCTGACTATTCTAATTTTCTGTCATTGGAGGAATGCGTTGCATCAATGCTTCAACTGCACGTACGGATGATGTGAGGTTTGGAGCATATTTACGCACCATGTCTGCTCATTTTAACGATTAAATTCTGAGCTGAACTTTGATTCATCAGCCATTTTATATTTTCTCTGGGTCCAGTTACTGTTCATTCTATGAATTTTTTTTTATTCATCAACGGGATTTGGGCTTCGCTGGCCGTCCCTAGTTGCCCTTGAGAAGGTGGTGGTGAGCTGCCTCCTTGAACTGCTGCAGCCCATGTGGTGTAAGTACTGTGCTGTTAGGAAGGGAGTTACAGGATATTGACCCAGCAACAGTGAAGGAACGGCAATATATTTCCAAGTCAGGGTGGTGAGTGACTTGGAGGGGAACTTCCAGGTGATGTTGTTCCCAGCTATCTGCTGCCCTTGTCTTTCTAGATGGTAGTGGTTGTGGGTTTGGAAGGTGCTGTCAAAGGAACCTTAGTGAATTCCTGCAGTGAATCTTGTAGATAGTGCACACTGCTGCTCCTGTGCATCGGTGGTGGAGGGAGTGAATGTTCGTGGATATGTACCAATCAAGTGGCTGCTTCGTCCTGGACAGTGTCAAGTTTCTTGAGTGTTGTAGGAGCTGCACTCCTCCAGGCAAGTGGAGAGCATTCCATCACATTCCTGACTTGTGCCTTGTAGATGATGGACAGGCTTTGGGGAGTCAGGACGTGAGTTGCTCGCCACACTGTTCCTAGCCTCTGACCTGCTCTTGTAGCCACAGTATTTATTTGGCTAGCCCAGTTTACTTTCTGGTCAATGGTAAAGCCCAGGATGTTGATACCGGGGGATTCGGTGATGGTCATGCCATTGAACATCAGGGGGCGATGGTTGGATTCCCTCTTGCTGGAGATGGTCATTGCCTGACACTTGTGTGGCACGAATGTTACTTGCCACTTGTCAGCCCATGCCTGAATATTGTCCAGGTCTTGCATTTGGAGATTGACTGCTTCAGCATCTGAGGAGTTGTGAATGATGCTGAACATTGTGCAATCATCAGCGAACATCCCCACTCCTGACCTTATGATGGAGGGCTGATTGATGAAGCAGCTGAAGATGGTTGGGCCGAGGACACTACCCTGAGGAACTCCTGCAGTGATGTCCTGGAGCTGAAATAACTCACCTCCAAAAACCACAACTATCTTCCTTTGTGCTAGGTATGACTCCAACCAGTGGAGAGTTTTCCTCCTGATTCCCATTGACTCCAGTTTTGCTAGGGCTCCTTGATGCCACACACTGTCAAATGCCTTGATGTCAAGGGCAGTCACACTCCCCTCACCCCGTAAGTTCAGCTCTTTTGTCCATGTTTGAACCAAGGCTGTAATGAGGTGAGGAGCTGGGTGGCCCTGGTGGAACCCAAACTGGGTGTCAGTGAACAGGTTATTGCTAAGCAAGTGTCGCTTGATAGCACTGTTGATGACCCCTTCCATTACTTTACTGATGATCGAGAGTAGACTGATGGGGCGCTAATTGGCTGGGTTGGATTTGTCCAGCTTTTTGTGTACACAACATGCCTGGGCAATTTTCCACATAGCTGGGTAGGTGCCAGTGTTGTAGCTGTACTGGAATAACCTGGCTAAGGACGCAGCAAGTTCTGGAGCATGACTATTCTGGAGCTTCAGTACTATTGCTGGAATATTGCCAGGGCCCATAGCCTGGAAGAGCTGCCAACCCTTTAACACCACATCACTCTCACTGACTTTGGGACATTTTACCCTGTTAAAGACGCTATGTAATTGGAAGTTATTGTCATCCACCCAGCTTTGATTTTTCAACATTTTCTGGCTCAACTATATAAATTCCAGCTGCTGCTGTTCTTCTGAGATTCAACATGCTTAAGACCTGATGCATCCATAATTCCACTGTCTGCAGTCTCCATTTCAATTGCTCCTTGCCTCTCTTCCCAATACTTGCCAGTTTCCATTAGCCTTCCATCCCACCAAGCATCAGTTTCAAAATTCTAGTTCTTACCTTCAGTAACTTCCAAGGTTTTGTTGTGCCTTAACTTTGCATCTTCCTCCAGTTCTGCTCTTACCCTATACTGTCTTTTCTTAGGCCCCCTGCACGTTTTTCCCAGCCCTCTGCTATGCCATTAGTGACGAAGCCTTCAGCTACTTTTGCTTCCAAACTCCAGAACTCCCTCCATGTTTTTCTTCATTTCTCTCCACCTTTGAAAACCACCTTAAAGCCTACCATGTTGTGTTTTCATTCACTTCCCTATACCCTCCTTATCCTTTTTGGGCCATCTTCTCAACTGTGAAATACTTTTGTTATGGGTGAAAGCAGTGTATAAATACTAGAAGTTGACTGAAGAAGCTCATGTAAATTGTATTCAGTCACTATCAATTATCAGCTAATCAGCCATTTCCAGGAATGTGTTTAAAGCATAAACAGGATGTGTGCTTTTTACGTAGAATAGCATTTGTTTCTAAAAACCTGTAAAACAAAGAAGAAGAAAAAATTAGAATTTGATGGCCTGGTCTAAGCAGAGTGACTCACCAAGAGTCAACTAGGTAAATCAAAAGTAAAAAATCAGGAGTGAAAACTCAGTGCCATCGCCAAGCATACATAGTCGATGCAACCAGCCTTTTTTTGTTCTGA
Organism: Cetorhinus maximus; assembly: GCF_964194155.1. Lineage (NCBI taxonomy): Eukaryota > Metazoa > Chordata > Chondrichthyes > Lamniformes > Cetorhinidae > Cetorhinus > Cetorhinus maximus. Next base: position 16,279,156 of record NC_135887.1, read on the forward strand.
ACAACCAAACTCTTTGCATGTTTTGATGAAGTGCTTTGTATAGTTAATGACCCAGAGCATAAAATGCTGCACTATTAACTCATCAGCCTAAAGCTAACAGCTTCCATTGAAGGTATTAGCATAATAAATAGCCTTACTTTCAAATGGCTGGATTTTTAATCCTTTGACAGATCTACACAACGAACTCCAAGCTAAGGTGATAGATAGTCTACTCCACCTCTCGATACTGCTCTCACGATTGCACTTGAAATGCCAAGTCAAGATTTCAAGATTACTCCCCTCCCTTCTCTTACCAAAGTAAGATCATATCTTGCTCTCCAAAACTGTAAAAAAAACATGCTGAGCGTAGCTCATTCAGCACAGATTAAATTTGTGTACAATCTGATAACTGCAATTAAATATCCAACTATCTAGGCCTAGAAAAAAAATTACTTTGTAGCCAAATCAAGTTTGTCAAAGATATTGGAAACTGACAGATCAGACCAAACTAGTTTAACTAATACATAACCCTGAAATGTGACCACTAACTTGGGAGTCAAGTGTTTGACTGGTTCGATTTTCAGACTGGCAGTCAATGCTGAGGAGCAAATAATTATTAAGGCCAGTGGAGTGTTTGAAGTAAAGGAACGGATTGGCACGGTGGCTATGACTTGTAAAATTGTATTCATGCCACTTGTGTTCTATGCTACATTTTTGGGATGAAGGTTTTCCACCCACTGTTCCTAGTGGATAGCACACAATCACTCTTATGAAGTCTGGCAATGTCATCCAGACTTTGTAATGGGTTAATGGAAATGGGCATGCAGGTTCCCCACCACTAACTCTGGTGGAAATATGTGTTTGTTTTCTCCAAGGGAAGCTAATAACTAACTATTGTGGCATTTCTGTTCACTTACACAGGGCCTGGAGAGTTGCTTGAAAGGTCCTGATAACCACAACAGCCAGGTTTTGATAGAAGCCACTGTTATAGCATTGACCAAGCTTCAACCACTGCTGAATAAGGTAAATGCAGAATGTGAGCAAATGGCAAAAGTACAGATCTCGTGTGAAAAAGAGTGAAAAATAATCCATATTTCATGCTGTTGGACTGTTTGAGACATACGCCCCAGGCAGAAATGTGATGAGCTTAAAAACCAAACAAAAGGACAAAGAAAGGAAGAAGGGGCATTTATGTAGCGTTGCAAAGGCCCATTGATGGCAATGGGATTATGAGCAGAACTGCAAGGATTAATTCTCTTTTTTTTAAAATAACACATATGGAGTTGCATTGTAAGCACAAACATGTAGTTTCACTTTCCTTTAAAAGACAAGAAGCAATGTGCATTACTTCATGTGATTTGTGAGAGCCATGGCTCAGTGGGTAGCACTCTTGCCTCTGAGTCAGAAGATTTTGGATTCAAGCCCCACTCCAGGACTTGAACACAATAATTAAGGCTGACAAACTGTGCAGTACTTGGAGAATGCTGCACTGTTGGAGGTGTGCTATCTTTTGGATGAGGTGTTAAACTGAGGGCCCCGTCTGCTTCCTCCAGTGGTCGTAAAAGGCCCCATGGCACGATTTTAAAGAAGAGCAGAGATCACTCTGGTGTCCTGGCACACATTTAATCCTCAATATACGTCACAAAAACAGATTATCTGTACAAGATTCTGGGTTCGGGAGCCACAGATATATAAAATAGGTAGTCAAGTAAGTGATATGAAGTATTAGGGAACTCTTCCCTTGGTCTTCCTCCATCTTTCTGGCCCATCTTCCATCTGAAGAAGGTGGCTGCCTGATGAGGACTGCCATGGGATGAGAACTGCTCCCTGTCTCTGAGCACTCATTAATATACTTTATTTCTAGGGGTGGTAGTTTACCCCATGTCAGTCATTCGTTTGAATCTTGCTAACCAATGAATACAGGGCAGATACTCAAGATGGTCACCTCTCCCTTGTCCATCACTTAGTTCATGGTCATGTTTTAGTTTACCTCATGCTGAGGCTCATTTTCTAGCCTTTGCTAGACACTTGTATAGATAAAAGGGTACAAAAGGTACCAGAAGACTCGCTGCTGTTCAGGAATGTGTACACCTTTGTTTTGCCTCAGACCCTGGTTGCTAAGAATGATTTTTCTGAAGAGACAGAAAGAGAAAGCATGCTACCTTCTGCTAAGGGTTTATAATTGTCCTCTTAATTTCTTGATTACGTATCATAGATAACATACTAAAGCTACTGGAATTATCTGATTACGAGCGTCTTGGATTGGCACTCCCCACCTGTGGACCACCTCATCCAGTGATATTCCTTATTCCTTTGCTGTTACTTTCTAGGCTATTTGTGTATAAGTACATATATTTAGAGACTATGCATGGATTTAAAAGATTCTCCAGCTCTCCCATCACCTGTATCCGTGTTGTGGATAATTCTCATTGAGTATTATTTCTCCCTGGCCCTCAATTGTCCCAACCCAAAATTCCTTTTACTTTGATAATACTCCTTCTGACCACTAACTCTTAATTGTCTTAAAGTCAGATTTTCTATGGAGTATACGTCAGTGCCTTGGTCATTTGAAAAAACAATGTTTTCTAACTCTTCAGACCACATTAACCATTTCATGGCATGTGGTTTGTCAAGTAGCTGAGCATGTCTGGTACCTGTTCTTCAGTGCAGTTTCACCATGCGCTTCCACATGTCAGTTACTTCGCACGTAACAAATCACGCCCACGCACACTCACCTGTGCCCCAATTTCCTTCCTGGTGAAGTTGTGCATATCTTGCCACACATGCTCCATCTGATAAAGCCTTCTTGACTTTCACCTTCCTAAAAGATCAAGGAAGCGGGGGTGTTGTCTATCAGTACATTTTTGCTTTTCTCCCCCTGCATGTCTCAGGTAGTGGTCAGACTATTAAATTCAGCTCTCCTAAAAAAAGTTCATAGTCAAGGACACAAATATCTCAGAGAAAGCTATCAACTTATTTGTCTCATCTACATTAGAAGGTACATCAATACTAAATTGATTTATTCCACTGAAGTATATCCAAGATGAGTTATTCCAATTCCCATTTTGTGTTGTAATTTTTCCTATCTCCTATGCCCAATCACTTCCTTGCAAAGTTGCCATCTTATCTTGTTCATGAGCCTTGGAGATATTCATGATATCTTTCAAACAGAAATTAAACATTCCCACTTGATTCCAGGCATTAACATATTTTGCTTGTTTTCTCTTTCTTTTAAACAAACACTTGATTTTCTCAAATAGAACCTGCTAGATTGACTTTTGTTTATTTTTAAATTATCCCAAAATTTAAATAGTAATGTTAGGCTGACAGGCTTTGTTAGTGTTTATTTCTTCCCAGAACAGTTTTTTTTTGATAAACAGAACCACCTAGACTGTTTATCAGTTCTAACTTCAGAAACTATTATTCCCAGGCTTGGTGGTTTTAACCAGTACTTTTATACCAGAGACAGAAGTGCTTCTAATCAGTTAAGAGGTAACTTCCATTTCTCCTGTTCTCAAACACTGTCTCAAGAGAAAACAACAAATGGTGACAAATGGCCTGAATGGTTAAAACCAAATCTCTGAAAAGCAAAGCCTTTAGTCCAAGTTCTTGAATTTGCAAGACTGTGGTTCCTTGCTGCGGTATTAGTACTTGTGATCTTGGAAACTTGTTTAAAAAAAAACACAAAATCAAAATCCATGGTGGCCCTGCTTAGAAGACCAATGGGTTAATAATATGCAATCATATCTGTAAATTTAGAAACTTTAACATTTAGTAACGTCCAAAATGTATGCATTTAGCAATACGAAAGTTGTGTGGTGATTTACTTTTTAAAAAAACAGCTGTCAGCAGAAAAGGTTGACTTCACTGCTTGTTTTGGGGAGCAGAGAAAATCTGGCACTTTACGTAATTTTTAACAAAAAAAAATACACTCCCGATTAAAAGAACCAACTCATTTTAAACTTTATTAAATTCTTTTGTTACCTTCAACTTTGCCCAAATTTTAGATTAAATTCCAATTGTTTCAAAGTCTTTTAGCGTTTTGTAAGACATTTCTCACCCAAGGTTATTTCATTTTGGTACAACCAGGATTCTAAGACCAAAGTCTAAATTTTAGTAACCTTCCTTCAAAACAGTTTTCTGATTCCATCAGTTTTTAAAAAACGTATGAAAACTCCTTTAGTAATTAAAGATGCAGAATAAACTTTAGATCTGAAATTTTTCAGGTAGGCCAATATAGAAGATATTTAACTCATTCTCCAAGAGTATTAAACAATATAGTAACCCCTTTTTTAAAGTCATTGCTGTATGTGGAGAGCAGGGACGGAGGGTGGTCTGGGACAGCAGCTTCTTAAAAAGACAACATTACAACCATACAGATAATCTGCAGAAAAGGAAAACAATCTTTTCCATATCTCTTCTGTTTATCCTTTTTCCCCTTTAAAACAATTTTCAAGTTCAGATGTTTGCTACTTAACCAAATTTGAAAGGATCAGTCAGTAAAATGTGTCTTTAATTTGAATTTTAGCAGCTGTTCTTCAAATCTGGTAGAAATGTTTTAAAGCTCAAATTGGATTTCTATCAAACATTTTCTAGAACACCTTTATATTTTGATAAATAAACAGAGCCTTTTCACAGCTGTACAAGTACATTTTAATAGTCATACTTTCACCCAGTAACTTTGTTTACGAAGAACACCCTGCTTTAACAATGACTTGATGGTGTTTCAAATTTTGGTATACACTCTCTCAGCTGTGTAAGAGTACAGCTTCATGGGGTTTGGATAAGGGTCTTGGATGATGATGGTGGAGGAATCAGAGTCAACTAACATTAATTGCTGGCAGCGTCCATTGTCAACAGTGCAATCTACTTGTCTCCCACCACCATCGTATTAGAGAGGGGACACCACCTCTCACTGGGAAGCCGATAGGAGTCACTTTTGAGGCTGGCCTATTGGCCTGGAGGGCTAGACACCGCAGCAGCCATGGGCTGGGCCCCATTTCCAATCCGCATGGCCTCAATGGCGGCTTGCATTTTCTCTTGACGCTGTTCAACAGGGTCGGGGCTCATCTGTGTTGGGGGGGCGGGCAAGTAAGGTTCACTATCCCTGTCAGCAATCCCAGTACGCTTATTACGACAATCGCAAGCCTCTTGACCCAAGTGGTTGCATTTAAAACAACAGACTGGGACACTTCTATACACAGAGTTACAAGATAGCACTGACTTCCAGTTAGTTAAGAGGCCCTCGACAGCAGCTACCTTAGCTTTTGTGGCTTTTCAAGGATTATTCCTATGGACTTATCCCCAGACAGTACTGGTGTGGTGGATCAAATCATCCCAGGCTACTGCTTTGGTATTGTGAACACCCAGTCCACTCCGAACAAATGGCTGGAATCCCTTCAGGAAAAGGCTCTTCAAATTTGGGGAGTCAAAATGGCGACCACTGCCATCCCTTGTGCTTTGTTGCTGAATTAACTTCTTCAAAGCTCCCCTTGCATCTTCTAACTCTTCACTTAATCTAGCATTTTCTGTTTGTAAATCAATATTTAGTTCCAGTGCTTGTTCTAGTTTGTTTCTTGCATAACATGCACTATCATGTACCTCCTTTTCCTAGTGAAACTGAATCAATACTCTCTTACCTTTCCTTTTGCAACTTATCTACCCTAACCCTTAACTCCTTGTTTTTATTATACACTTGTAATCTCTATTGCATGCGTCTCCATGGAGAAGCTCCCAGGATGTGTCTCGCTCCAGGCGCACTGTTTCCTCAGTCAGACTCTATCGGTCATTTCCCAGCATATGCCAGTGCCATTGTGACTCCTGGCTTCACGTGATAACTACTCCATGTGCATTTAACTACAACCTAAGATTGTTGCTTCTCCAATTTCAAGCCAATGATACCTCGACTACTGTGGAGCCCACTTCCATCACCAATCTGTAAGATTTTGGGTTCAGGAGCCACAGATACCCAAGATAGGCAGTCAAGTATTCATAAGTAATTTTAAGGTAGTTTATTAAGAAGCAACAGTTTAGATTTGATGCATTAGCGAAATAGGTAGAAAATATACAACCTGTTACAGTTGAGAGCAGTTCACTGATCTCAGAGGAGGAACGAACAGTTGGCAAAGTGTGTTGATATCAGTAGCTTGTGATGGCAGCAATCTGCCCTCTAGCCAAAGTGTTAAAGAACTCTTCCCTAGGTCTTCCCCGGTCGTCATCCATCTGAAGGAGGTGACTGCCTGATGAGGACTTGCCCCCGCTGTCTCCGAGCACTCATTAATATACTTAATCTCTAGGGGCTGGTAGTTTACCCTATGTCAATCACTTGTTTGAACCTTACTATCCAATGACTACAGGACAGGTACCCAAGATGTTAGGATGCTTACCTCCCCACATCTATAATTTAGCTTGAGATAACTTTTAGGTTTACCTCATGCCGAGAGTCGTTTGCTAGCCCTTACCAGACACTGGTATAGATAAAAGGATGTACAACTGCTAGAAGAATCCCTGCTATTCTGGAATGTGTGCATATTTGTTTTGCCTCAATCCCTGGCTGCTAAGAATGTTATTTTCTGGGGAGAAACGGAAGCAGAAAGCATACATCCTTCTGCCTAAGGGTTTATAATTTAATGCCTGCTAATTTTATAATAGTCTTAAAGACAATTTCTTATATCTGACTTGAAAAACTTTTTTACGCAGCAAGTTGTTAGGATCTGGGATGCACTGCCTGAGACTGTGGTGGAGGCAGATTCAATTGTGGCTTTGAAAAAAGAATTGGAGCATCAGTTGAAGAGCAGAAATTTGCAAGGCTTTGGGGAATATATTGAATGGATAGCTATAAAAAGAGGAGTGCGACAATGCTGCCTCCAGACCTTTTTAATCTTCACAGTAAAATGATTATAAGACACTTGTCAGAGTTACCAAAAATTTTAGTTGGTGGATAGAATATAAGCAATGTGAGATGTGCAGATGAGGCAACAATTATGGCAGATAGAAAAAAATATATACAAAGACACAAGTGCAACAAACAGCAACACGTAGATAATCACTAAACTGCAGCAAAACGATATACATGATAGTATCAAAGAAAGAGGTGACACCTAGATGGAAAATAACAGTGGGATCAAAAAAGATAAAAACAAGTAGAATCACTTTTTTATCTAAGTAGCCGAATAACATCTGATGAGAAAAGTTATCAAGACATCAAGAAGCACATAACACTTGCAAAACAAACCTTCACAAAAATTTCAGACCTCTTTAGAAATAAGAATACCTCTATAGAGAGCAGAATGAGACTACTAAAATGCTACACCTGGTCACCGTTTATAAATGAATGCAATAGTTGGAATGTAAACAAGATAATGAAGGTAAATTTAAGGCAACAGAGATGTTGGGCAGAATTTTACGCCGGAGGGTTTCTAGGTCCTGCCGTAGTCAGTGGACTTTTGAACGACTCACTGCATTTTATGGCTCCACCCCTGCCACGGCAGGGCCATAAAACTCCACCCATGGTTTCTGAGAAGTATGAGGAGGATTAGTTAGACAACCCTCAACTAATGAAGTTTTGAGGAAAGCAGACACACAAAAAGAACTTTTGCAGATGATCACTAAGAGACAACTACAATTCTTTGGGCACATAATTAGGAGAGAAAAACAAGAACATCGGGTAGCAACTGGTAAAGCTGAGGGTAGCAGAGTAAGAGGAGGTCAAAGGAGAAAATACACCGACAGTTTAAGAAGCAGGACAAGTAGAAAATTTGAGAACAATGCCAAGATGTTGCCTGCTATCAAGGTAGTTTTTGTAGTTTCTGCCCATCATTTGGAAGAGTTGCAAAAACTGGTGCTCACAGAATTTTGCATGCCTGCTTTTCTGTTCAAGCATCACCACCTGTAATATGGGCAGTGGGCAGCTGTGACCTATGTACCATTCAAAGTAGGCTGCAAGTTTCAATTCCCAACCCACCTGTTCATCAGGGGTTGCTGGTGGAATCCAAGTGTCAGAAAAGTACTTAGTAATATCTACCAATGCAGTTGAGGTTCTAATTTAGTATTTGTTAAACAATGAGGCAAACTAGGTTAAGAATCGCCCTTTTTTAAACCTCCAGAGCTGCAAAGTTCAAACAACACAAATTAGCAAACATAGATGAAAATTGCACAGTTGCCATTTTATTGGTTATATGTAGCCCACTGGCCATAATTTGAACTTGTATGCCTAAAAGAGCAGTTAAGGGGCTTTATTAAAATTGTATAAGGTCCCCTCTGCCGGTGCTGCTGTATAGTTAGCTGCAAGGTTGTATGCACTGTCTTTCCACACTCAATCACCAAGTCAACTCACCCCTGCTTGTGTCTTAACATATTAGAGGGCATTTTAACTGCGGACTGCAATTAAGTTACCTCCTTGGCCTTTTAGCCTGGGGTCAGGTAGGTAGTACAGTGATAACTCAAAGAAGGAAAAGAAAAAACTTCTTAAGTTGAGATACTTATCTAAATGTGCTCATTTTGTTGTTGCATATAGGCCTGATTTATAACTCAGCCATGTCTAATTTCTAGTGCACATTTATTACTTCAGCTCAAATGTACAACTATAGAATTGACTTAATAGAGCCTTTGCTTCACTGTTCATACCCTCTCCTTTTGAAAGGACTCAAACATGCACAAGGCACTCTTTTGGGTAGCAGTAGCAGTGTTGCAGCTGGATGAAGTCAACCTATACTCAGCTGGTACCGCATTGCTGGAACAGAACCTACATACATTGGATAGTCTTAAAGTCTTCAATGACAAGGTGAGGTGATTGCTAATAATATGTCTGTAGAAGTTTGATAGCATCCAAACATAATAGATCTTAAAATATTTGTGGGTTAGTCCAGAACTAGGGGGCACTGTTTTAAAATTAGGGGTTGCCCTTTTAGGACAGAGATGAGAAATTTTTTCTGAGGGTTGTGCTACTTGGGAACTCTCTGCCTCAGAAGGTGGCGGAGGCAGGGTTATTGAATATCTTTAAGGCAAAGGTAGATAGATTCTTGTTAGGCAAGGGAATCAAAGGTTATCGGGGTTAAATGGGAATGTGGAAATCGAAATACGATAAGGTCAGCCATGATCTTATTGAATGGTGGAGCGGGCTTGAAGGGCTGAATGGTCTACTCCTGTTCCTATTTCTTAAGTTCTTATGTTCTTTCTTGCTGCTAGACCATTGGGATTCTGCGTGTGACTTGTTACTTCCAGCACACTCAGTTCAGGGTGATTGTGGCCATCGATTTTGAACTGCTTGTATAAGTGCTAGTCCATGTCTAGCCACTAAGGAATGTGAAGTCTGACTTAAGGTAGAATTTGTGGCCATTTTATTCCTCTTCTAGCGGATGTCAATAAGCTACCCAGGCCTACCATAATGTGTAGATGGAGATCTGAGCCCATGTATCTGTGAACTGTGCAAAGGGTTTGGCTCCAGCTACCATTGTGATTCAAAATCGCAGCTGGTAGGAGGAGCAGACACAAACTAAATTGTGTCTACAAACCACTGGTAATTGTATCATATGTTGTAAATGCGATAAAGTTCAACAATTTGTAGAGCAAGCAACTTTGATGAATAATATTTTTATTATAGTATGTTGCTTTTCCCTTTAGAGTCCAGAGGAAGTATTTATGGAGGTCAGAAGACCTTTGGAGTGGCATTGCAAGCAAATGGACCATTTTGTGGGTCTCAATTTCAACTCTAACTTCAACTTTGCACTAGTGGGACACCTGATGAAAGGTGAGGAGAGTTACCCCAACAGCTGATTCTTAAATTATATTCCATGCAGACTTACATGCTGTGATCTACCGTATCTATCAGGGAAAGGATAATGCCATTACCACTCATTCTGACCTGTATGTGTCTGTATTATCACACTAGGTAGTTGACTCTTAATGTCTCTGAAGTGACCCAGCAAGCCATTCAGTTATCCAGGCTGCCAAGGGTAGGCAGTAAATGTGGTCTGCCCGCAATCACCCATATCCTGAAAACAAACAAATAAAATACTTGCATCAAAATTCTGCTTTGATTTGAACAGAATTTTCAGTGTAACATGGTCATGAACACACAAGTTTTATTTTAAACTTGTTTTTAACTGAATGTCGACCAACAACAGCACTGTGCCAACCTTCCCCATCTGGCCTAGGCATGACTCTAGTCCACATTTTACTTCTTTGACGCTGTTTGCCTTCTGAAGTGACCATACAAACCACAAACAATCATTACCATTCAAGATTGACCAGAGCCACCTTTGGGCAACTAGGAATACAGCCTTGCCAGCAAATAAAATCTTGTCATTAAAAGCATATTGGGCCAGAGCTTGCTGAGAGGTACATTTTGCAGCATACCCCTCCCCCCAACCCTGGCTCAAATTTTTTGCACACCCTTGCTTAAGGGAACAACACCTGGGGCACCAGTACATGGCAGGACCAACAGCGTATCTCCCTAATCAATCAGATTTATAGACTGAGAAATAAACGAGAAGGACTGAGGGGGAAGATGAATTACAGTTGGTGGATTAGTGCCAAATAAGTTGCGAAAAAATAAATAGGGAAAGAAAGATTAGCTTGAGAAAGGGAAAAAAAAGACAAAAGAAAAGGAAGAAAAATAATTGAAAATTTTAAACTTAACTTTTTAAAATTTCCAACAATTCATTTGAATTAGTGAAACTCCATGGTTTAAATTGTTACTTTCTTGTCCACTGTGGGTGACTGATATTCAATAAAAAATATATTGTTAAAAGATTATTTAGGCTATTATTTACAAGATTTAACTTTCTGTTGTGAGTTTAATGGACAATTAATGTTCAAATCCAGCAAGTTCTTCAAGATAGCAGAGGCTAAGGATGAGATGCTGTTTGTGTGAAAAAAAAATGGCAGAGCATCGTATATCAGCCTGCAAGTTCTGGAGATTCATAATTGATGACGTAGCTCTTAATCCACTAAAATTGCTGGCCAGTTTGCACTGTACCTACGTTGTGCATTGTTCACATGCCATTTTTCAGCAAGTTCTGTTCCAGTAGTTTCAAATATGGCTGAACAAAACAATGCATCGAACAGCCCTGTTTTCAAACAAGGGACAAGTGAAGGAGAAGACCATTGCTATTCAGGCCTTGGCTCAATAATATATAAGACACCACGGGAAGCATGGAGTGACATTTAGCACCTTCAGGAATCATCTCTCACGGTTCATAATCAGAAAAGGAAAGATTAACCGTGATATAAAGAGCAAAGCTTAAGCGAGTGCAAAATGTCTCCTTGAAGGATTCTACCTCTCTCCTCCAGAAGATTCACCTAAGAACTGTGTTTTTGGAAATGGAAGACATTTCTCCCCTTCCCCTGTGTAGGAAAGTAGGGCAGTCAGCCAGCTCAATAACATAATGTTTTTTCTCAGAATTTTCATAGATTTTCTGGTTTAAAAAATGCTCACCACTTGAATGTTGGAAATTGCAACTTCGTTACATCAGGGCTGTTCATGATTTCTAGCGGGATCGAAGGGGCTTTGTAGGTTATTTTAAGCTTACAAGAAATTTCTCTCCCTTCCCCTTCCCCTGCACCCCCCCACCACCACCACCACCTCTTATGCCACACATAATCCCCATTGAATACTTAATTATTACAGCAAATGTTTGACCTCAATTTAGTTAAAGAAGCAGTTAATATCCTTGTCTTTGGTCACATGCTATTTTGGTGAGTGAACCTTCCCCATTGTATCAAAACGCAATTAGAGGTTTAATAAGTTTCTTTCAGGAGTACAGACTGGGATAGCATTAAGGAATTATGGTGAGGCAGGTTTATCTCCTCACTCTAAAGTTACAAGCAATAAAAAGAATTGTGTTAAGAGACAACCTGAACAAATAACATGCATATGCTCAAAGCTTTTGCCAACCTACTGTTTGAGATCTGAATTGTCGTCTCACTGAGAGATTTGGACTGAAGGTGCGTTCATTACATGGCCAAACAGGTTAAGCATCAAAATGCAAATCCTTCCAACAAATGCCAATGGCAGACGGTAAGGGTGGGAGCGATCCCTGGTCAGCCATGTGGTGGACAGAACATTGGATAGTGATGGTAAAGGCTCCAAAGCTCCAGGCCACAACATGCACGTAAAACGTGTTTGTTGTCATAGCAACTCAGACTACCTGAGTAATCTATAACACACACACTGAATTTATTGCTGGTTAGCTTGTAATAACAGCCAAAAGTAAATTGACCCTTGTGGCAAATATTTGTACGTTGTGGATATGTTTCAGAAGCTTAAACCTACCCAGTTTATTCTCGGTCTTCAATCAAGAACAAGAGCAGACCTTCGTCAGTTGAAGTCTTTATGAATCTGCATTGTCCCAACAATTTGTGCCCCTGGTCAATATGGATTTTCACATACCAGATTATGCAAGATGTGGATGATATAACATTTTGCATTTAAAGAACCCAAGTTGGTCACACAGAACACAATTCAACTGAAGTTCAAAGATTACAGTAATCACAGAGGAATGGCACCACCTTCCTCAGTGCTGCAGGCTAGAGAATCCAAAACAAAATGTTTGCCAAATGATTGGGAGATCCTTCCCTCCTATTGCCTTCCCACTCAAGTTGGCCTTTGTTGGGGCGTGGCCAGGGACGTGGTGGGGGTGTGGTGAGTAGGATGAGATTATAGAAGCTTTTTCCAGGCAATGGGAAATGAAATGTAAGGTAGCCAACTACTAGATTTTAGGGTCCAGGGGCACAGCAACTGAGTGTAATTCTGCCCCATATGCATAAATATTTTCAGCAGAGCTCACTGTATATTTATCAGGAATGAGAATCCTGTTTAATGCTCTTTGCTCTCCCTATAATATCAAGGCCAACTGTAGCATTGCTACTGCTGCTCTGGTTTTCAACTTTTCAACTTCCTGAATTGGTTGGTTAAGATGAAAAGGAATCCCTATCATATCTTTAGACAGACTGACTTCTGGCTGAGTGGAGTGGTTACATTGGTTACTTCCTGCATGATTCAGCTTTGGCCACTTCGGCCATGGATAATACTCCCTTGTAGCAAATATGCAATATTTTGTGCAAGATCTTCACTACCATCGTAGATTTCTTTACGCTAGTGACGTTCAATTGTGATCATTTTTAAATGTGCAATTGTGAACAAAATGCGGGGTTTTATTTTTGCTTTGGTAGTTCAGTGCTTGCAATCACAGAATTCTTACAAAAAAGCACTGAAGAGTGGATTCTGTGTAAGTCTATACTTAGCAAATTGCTCAGCCTGATATCTTGAGCATTTAGCAAACAAACTTCTATGCTCAATGAGCTACTCTCAACCAGAGCAACAGTAGCAATGCTACAGTTGGCCTTGATGTTAAAGGGAGAGCAAAGAACATTAAACAGGATTCTCATTCCTGATAAATATACAGTGAGCCCTGCTGAAAATATTGATGCATATGGGGCAGAATTACACTAAGTTGTTGTGCCCCTGGACCCTAAAATCTAGTAGTTGGCTACCTTACATTTCATTGCCCACGCAAAGTACGTGGCTGAAGTTATGAGGGGCTTTTTGCAATGTACCGGCAAACCACAGAATGAGTTGGCACTTCCAGAGAAGAAATGGAGGTGGTGTTGGGGACAGTATTAGTACAAGAGCTTCAAGATAGAATGCTATAAGTTGAACTGAGCTAACCTCAAACCACAACAACTTTATATTGAGAGTTAAGTGTTCAAACACATCATGTTTTCAGCCTGCTTCAATGAACCAAATGAATAAAACTTTAATGGCTTGATCCAAGTTACATCTTTGACATTGAATTGTTTGCTGTAATTATTGTCCTCTTTCTAGCTCTGACCATTGTCACTTTTGCATAAGGTTTGGAAATGTCTTTTATAGCAGAGATAAATAGATAAGTTTTATGTTTATGCCTCCAGTTCATGGGTTAACTTCTAACAACTAGATCCTAAGTTGAGCTAATTGCACCTGTTATCATTTTGGATGACAATCCACAAATCGCCAGTTGGTTTTCAGTATTTTTTAGGTTAGGCACTGAAGCTATTCGGTAAAGATCTGAAGACTTTTTTCTCCCCTCTTTAGGATACAGACATCCATCCCCCACCACAGTGGCCAGAACAGTGAGAATTTTGCACACCTTACTAGCCTTGGTTGGCAAGCACAGAAACTGTGACAAGTTTGAAGTTAACACTCAAAGTGTAGCTTATCTTGCTGGTGAGAAGATATTTTCTTTGCTTTTGTTTGATAAACATTTTGTTATTGCATCAGCTGAGATTTGTCCCATTATATAATTGCTACTGTGCTCATTTAGCCATCTGGATTTCCTGGAAAAGTTGTGGGGGAGGGGAGGGAGACAAGTTGAATGCACTGCCACTGTGTGGCATTTTGATTGAAATAAAAAAGCAGCCAAAAGTTGGCCATTAAGGGTAATCAAGTTAGGAGGCCAGATTAAACATGGTGTTTCCAGCACCCCAGTGGCTCAGTTGGTAAAGACAACTGAACCATACAGATCAGAAGATTCCAGGTTTCATTCGCAGTCTGTACTGAGTTGACTGGGCAGCAGTGAGTGGATATTGCATTGGGTTCACTTGAGGAAGGAAAAGTCAACTGATATGCCCTCTCTGAATCCTAAGCTAAAAATTGTTGGGATGGGCCATCACATGAGAAGGTGATCAGCTCAGCTGTGATCTACTGTAGCAGCTGCTCACTGTTAAGTCTGATATATGGAGAATTACCACTTGGAGGTACTAGAAGGTAGTTGGTCTCAGACCCATCCCCTGTACCCCATCAGGAGCTAAGTAGAAAAGATTGCATTGCGGCCTGCATTCCCTCTAAAGGGTAATCTAGTATTCCAAAATCAATGCCAGGCACCCCCATCTATATTATTTTTCTGATATTAGTATTTGAAATAGTAAAATACAGGCGATAGTACAGTTTTGACTGACTCTGAAGAGCAGTCTTCATAAGCAAGTCATTAAAAAAACTTTTTTTTCACAGCCTTGCTGACTGTTTCAGAGGAGGTGAGGAGTCGATGCAGCCTGAAACACAGGAAGTCTCTGTTAATGTCTGACATTTCCATGGAGAATGTGCCAATGGATACATATTATATGCACCATACTGACCCAAGCTCCAGGTCTGTGCACATTTATTTCACTGTTTACCCTTTTTTAACCTCTTTGGCTGTATTTATCTGTTCCAGGGTTTCTGGCAATAACTGGGAAGCATGACTCCTCATCTGTAAATGTTAACTCTTTTAAAAAAAAAATTACTAATGTCTCCCACCAGATTAATCTCCGACAGGTCTGTTTTTGTTTGAATTGTAAATTGAATAAAATGTATATTCTCATTGCTGCCATAATGTTACCTGATTGTAATGGGTAGCTAAATAAACGTGAGGAAGAAAGGAATAGGAGGATCTGCTGTTAGGGTTAGGTGATCAGGGATTGGGGGGGGAGCACGTGGGGGGGTGGGGTTGAGGCTCTTGTAATATATAAACACACGCGTAGGCCAGTTGGGCTGACTGACCTGCAATTATACAGTACATTGTGTAATTCTGTGATGGTGGGCAGGTAGCACAGAAGTGGTCTTGAGGCCAAGCTAAGTGTTGGGGAGGTAAAGCAGGATATCATCAGTGTACACTTTGAAATTGGCACCATGCCTGCAGGTTTCACCTGGGTTGCTCTGCACAAGTGAGTTCAGCAATTTTTGCAAACCAGTTTATCTGATAGTAAATATGGAAGCAGTAAGGGTGTAAAGTTGGATGATGTTTTTGCAGAGGTAAATTAATGGTGGCACTTGCTCTTCAACTCTAGATTAGAAGCAGCTCACAAGGTACAATCCGAATATGCTAAACTCTCTTTTAATCTGTAATGTTGCAAGAAGTAAAACAGAACTATATGAAAATACTCAGTTCCACATCTACCAGGTGAAAAATTGTTAGGAGGAGGGGATGGATTAACAAGTCTGAGTTTAAATGCCTTTTTAGCTTACATTCAGGGTCTGGGTCTCTGGAAAAGATCACACCAAAGTTAAAACTCTCAAATGAACTAGTTGTCTTCACTGTGTTAAACATCATAATCTACCTTTCTCCCTGCATTATGCATTTTTGGTATAAGAGCAGAGGGTATATTTTGTCTTTCTAAAGCCCCTTCACTGACAGAATGGACAGGTTAAAAATTTTCTCTGACAGTGTATTCAAGTGGAATCTCATCTGTTTTTCTTCCAATTCTCTTTACAGAGCTTTAAGAGAGAGCCAGCCATGGGTATCACCCAAGACCTCTAACAGAAATTTGGCTGCTAATTACCCAACAATGGGGCAAATTAGCCCCAGGACACGCAAGTCTATGAGCCTGGACATGGGTCAGCCTTCGCAGGCCAAATCCAAAATAATGCTTGGTAAGGAAGCACAGTAAAAGTGCACAGCATAAGAACACATATAGGAGCAGAGTAAGCCATTCAGCCCTTCAAGCCTGCTCCCCCGTTTTAGTTCAGCTGTACTTTCTTGCACGACCCCCCATCCCTTGATTCCGTTAGTTTCCAATTGATCTCTGGTTTGAATATATTCAACGACTGGGCATCTGCAGCTCAGTCGTGGTAGAGAATTCCAACAGTTCACAACCCTTTAAGTAAAGAAATTTCTCTTCATCTTGCTCTTAAATGGCCATCCCCTTGTGCTGAGACCGTGACATCATGTTCAAGACTTCCCAGCTGAGGATGGGGAGGAACCTTCTCCCAGTATCTTCTCTTTCTCAAAACTCCTTAAGAATTTTATGTTTCAATAAGGTTCACCTCTCTCTCTTTTAAATTCTATGTAAAACAGCCTGGTCTACTTCATCTCTCTTCATGGAACAATCCCCTCACCCCAGGAATCAGTCCAGTGATCCTTCATTGCAGTTGAATACTTGTCTGTCACAGGTATTCCATTCCTGTAATGTTGTTTGTAATTTGTAGGGTATACTTAACAGGTTATGTTTCTTTTCTGAAAGAAATTATGTAGAAATTCATTATGTCCATTATTTTGGTCCATTTTCTCCAATGGGCAAACAAGGAAACGGGGAAAGAAAATAATGCAGCATTTCCCCACCGCCTGCTTTTTACTGCTATGATAGTATTTTCCTTTGAAGCTACTAACATTGATAATTTGAAAATTAAGAACTAAGAAAGAACTTGCATTTCTATAGCACGTTGTCAAGTTTATTAGGATGGCCCAAAGCACTCCAATTCTCAGGATTTACTTTTCAGTGCTACCACTGTTGAATGTGATGGCCATTTGTGCACAGCAAAGTCCTGCTGCAACTGCTCAGTTGATTGATGGGTTGATGTGTTTATTTTTATAGTTGGGTGGGCAAGTTAACTGGGAGCACTTGCTGCTCCTCTTCACAACTGGCTGTGGGATCATTAACATCCACCTGCAGAGCAAAACCTGACTAATTTAGCATAAGTGTCAGCCATGACTCAGCTGGTAGCGCTCAGTCACAGGGTTCAAGTCCCACTCTAGGGCTTGAGCACTAACATCAAGGCTGACACTCCAGTGCACTTCTAAGGGAGGGCTTGTGCTGCCAGAGTTGCCATCTTTTGGCTGAGACGTTAAACTGAGGCCCCACCTGCTTGCTTGGGTGGATATAAAAGATCCCATGGCACTATTTTGAAGAAGAGCAGGCGGGGGGGGGTTGTTATCCTAGGTGTCCCAGCTAATATTTAACCCCCAATCAACATCACAAAAACAGATTACTTGGCCGCTACCACATCACTATGCACCAATTGCCTCAGATTTTCTGCATTAGAATAGTGCCTACAATTCAGAAGGACCTCATTGACTGGAAAGTACTTGAGATGTCCTGTGGTCCTAAAAAGTGCTATATAAATGCAAGATTTTAATTCATTTTGCAAGGACTGCAGTGTTTAGCAGAGCAGTGATAAAAGTCCTCAGCTGTGCACTTGTGCTCATCTGGACTCTCTGCTATAGTTCCGTACTTCAGGTGACTTTGAGGGAGGAAAGTCCAATTTGGGAAATAAGCTTTAATTAATTTACTTGGGGAAACCCCTCCCCTATCTTTCACCATTTTGTCGCCCTTTTTTTTCTGGGGTTTTCTGTGAACTTACAAAATACTGAATTTCTTAGAATATTCAAAAATTAAGTGTTTCCTTCCTTATCTTGTTTTTCAAGCGTTAGTTAGCCCCATCAGCGATAGGAAGTAGGCAGAGAAAAAAAACATGAGTTTGTTTTGCAAAAGCTAAATACAATGGAGACTGAAAATATGAAATATAAACAGAAAATACTGGAAATTGATTCATTTTGTTTTGATCCCCATTCTAAGGGGTTTCCCACCTCCCTGCCCTGGATCACCAGTCAGCATTCTTAGCCAGCAGGCTGCATGGATTTTCAGACAGGAGTCCTGCTCCTAATATTATCAGTACCTTTCTTCTTCCAGCCATAGGAGAAGCACTTTTCCTTCCACACTTTGTCCAATATGATGACCCTCGCTTGATCGGTGATTTCTATCCCTGCAATGGCTGCCCAAAGTATAAATTTAGTTTCTACAGCTCTGTGGTGCTATTCACTGCAGCAAAAAGACATTTTTCAACCTTGCTGTCTGTATTTCTCTCAAAAGTTGAGCTGCTGTGGCAAGTGCTCAGACCCGAGGAGTTAAATGGATATGGATATGAAGTAGCGTGGGAAACAATATTCCCTGCGAGCTGCCCAGCCGTGCAGCAATCCAAAAGTCCTCATGCGCAAGTTGGTCCCTATGTTGCTACACGTGCGGGGCCATGTGTTTAAATGAATGATTCCCACGCTCCAAAACAATTTAGAGGGAGTGCTGGAGCATTAACATGGAGACAGAACAATTGCACCAAATGGCTTGCTTCTGTGCTTGTAAATTCTACATAGCAATATTGCAGCAAAGGACAAAGGGGCTAATAATAAAACTGAAGGATTTACTTTGCTGGATTGAGCTCTCCTTTGTGAAAGGGAGTTGAGTTTTAAACAAATTGATTTATTGTGGCACTGCATTGATCTACTGGCAGAGAGGAGTGAGATGCTGAATAAAACAGTTTTAGTAAAAGGGGGAAGTATCTTGGTGGGGTGGGGGCAGAGGTAACCTTCAGCAAAATGGAGTCTGCATCAGAAGGGTGTATTACCAGCAGGAATATCAGCCACACTGCTTCACATGTCTTGTCCCCCCTCTCCAAGCGATGCACTGCACTTGTTCCTTCATTTTGGTAAGCTTTAAAATTATACGTACGTAAAATTTCAAATCAGCGGCTGTCACCACCATGGAGTGTTGCTTTGACGTTCCCAAAGTTGAAGGAGAATTGCACTGTGGCAATAAAAAAAAGATTTGCCTTTATATAGTGCCACTCACGACCTCAGAACACCCCAAAACGCTTTGCAACTAGTGAATTACTCTTGAAGTGCAGTCACTGATGTTGTGTAAGAAACGAGGCAGCCCATTTGCACAAAGCAAGCTTTCACAAACAGGGATGTGATAGTGACTTAAGTAATCTTTTTTCGTGATGGGGAATAAATATTGGCCAGGTCGCTGAGGAGAAAACCCCTGCTCTTAGGAATACCCTGAAATGTGTTTGCCTGGGCCTTCATGCTGTTGATAAGTAATTTCTGCCATGCTGTGGCACACTATTATGTTAAAATCTGAATGAATGGATGATGAATTTTTTTTTAACAGGTACAAGGAAAAGTTTTGACCACTTGATATCAGATAGCAAAGCACCAAAGAGACAGGAGATAGAATCAGGGATTACTACTCCACCCAAGATGAGGCGAGTGGCAGAGCATGATTTTGAGATGGGTAAGCGGAAGCATTTTCATTTTATTTCCAAACTATTTAGATTTCTCTGTCTCACAGAGCTGGGTTAATACTTGGCTGATTGCTGTTTTGTACCATGTTGCTGCCCAAAATGCAAGCTTAAAGGGTCTTGTGTTTAATTATGTGTCTTTCTATACAAAAGATGTTCCAACTTGCAATGCATTGTGTTTTGTGACTTTTACATATTGGTATTGGAATGTGTTTCCACTGTCAGAATCAAGCGCACTCTAAGTCCATATTTGGAAAGTATAGTAATACTCCCTCAACTCTGCTTAAGTTCCCCCTTTCAAGCAACCCATTCTACACCACAGTGGCACTTTGCCAGTTCCCAAATAGTTTTATCTTGTGTTCTCAGTATTAAGAAAATATCATTTTTTCCAATCTTACTGCGGGATACTGTGAAACAGGCTTTGTGTGTATGTGTCTAATGTAATTAAACTGAAAACAGTCAGACTGCAAGGTTTAAATCACGAAAGGGTTAGGTGTAAAAGGCATTTTGAAGTTGAGGTGAACAAGCTAAGGTGGGATACCAGTAGACACAGCATGAATAGGAATTTGTATTAGGAGATAAATGAGTTGAATTTTTAGCTGTTGAATTTTAAAGAAAGATTTACAATTGGCAAAGATCATAAATGAATTGAGCAAAGCTATTAAGTTTAATTTTTCCCAAAAGTAGTGGCCATAAAGACAACATAAAAGATTTTTATATTCTGGGAAAGGTAACTTCCAAAGAAAGTTAAGAGCAATGGGTTTAAAGATCAAA
Source organism: Cetorhinus maximus (assembly GCF_964194155.1). Lineage (NCBI taxonomy): Eukaryota > Metazoa > Chordata > Chondrichthyes > Lamniformes > Cetorhinidae > Cetorhinus > Cetorhinus maximus. Next base: position 16,299,716 of record NC_135887.1, read on the forward strand.
GAGAAAAAACATATCTTAAGGAAAGATTGAAAGCTGTAGGAAGTGTGTGCTGTGCTAGGACAAACCTGTGAAGTAAGCAGTCTCTAGCCACTCCAGAGAAGTGTATGTTTGTTCCAGAAAGCAAGGTTTTGTTACAAGCCTTATATTTCCACTGTCGAGGGAGAGAGAAGCCTGTGAAACACTTCCCCTATAGCAATAGTGGGTGCCTTGCAGTAATATTGCTGGATTTTTTGTAGATTAAGAATCTATATGGACTGTTGCCTGAAAAAGGGTGTTTATTTGTGAGTCTAGCTAAGTAGAAACCTTTAGGGAAATGTTGTAAGACTAAATTTAACTGTGTAACTGTAATCTTGTGTGTTTAAGTTTTCCTTTCTTTTGTTAATAAATGTTTTCATTTAATATTTAAAATCTCCAAAAGTGGTAGTGGAATCTTTATTTCTGACTTCAGTACACGTACCTCCTCGCAATAAATACAAATTACAAATCCTTGTGATAGCTTGACCAAGTTTCCCTTTGGGATTTGGTCAGTCTGGCAATTACCACCTGCCATATCGTAACATCACTCATTTACCCTCCTCTCCTGAGGGGGGTGTTCCATGAGTTCAGGTGCCTTCCAGTATTTCACCCAACTGACCATTATTGATCTGTGAACTTGGACAGTGAACCCACGTGAGTTGTTTGAGCTTCAGATGTTACAACCAAGCATGATCCCATCCTCAGCTGATATCTGTATGTACTTGTGTAGTTCCAGCCTGTGTTGCTGGATAGCAACCAGGAGCAGGAACCCTGACTACCTTTCCCATCACTAACCCAGGACCATGGAAATTATTCTGTTGGCCCTACCAAACCTCAGCTGGCTTGGCACAGTGTGGGGGTGGGGGGGTTAAACTTAATATCTGGACTCAGTTGGTGTGGATAAGTTCACGTGAGACATCCTAAAATTGCATTCTTATCTATGTTGCCTTAGATATGACCTATTTTAGCTTTTAATTTTTTCATATATTAAAGAGATGAAAGGAATTAATATTCTTGGGCATGTCAAATAATGGGGCCATCAGTTCACCTGATGTCACTCATTACATGGTGATCAGTTCAGTGCAATATCTGTTTCCACTTTTCCCAATTTAGAAACACAGCGGATATCCTCACAACAGCACCCCCATCTGCGGAAAGTCTCCGTGTCCGAATCGAACGTACTTCTGGATGAAGAGGTCCTCACCGACCCAAAGATCCAGGCTCTGCTGCTTACTGTGCTTGTACGTATAGCTTCCGGTTAACACCAGATGTCTTTTTTTTAAAAATGTTTTGTCTGGCCTGTGTGCTCATTTCATTGCTCTTGCTTGCGTTTTCTGCTTTGAATTGTTTGTAGAGTACAATTAGAGTAATTAAACCATGCAATAAATTATTTTCTTGTGGCACTTCCTGGGGACAAATGAAGCAAGTAAATTCAGTCTCATTGGAGTTCATTACTAACGCTGCACTCCATTATCCTTTAGGCATTTTGTTGCTTGTTCAAGCACCAACTGAAAAGTGCACATGAGCAGCGAGGGCAAAGGGGGAGAGGATTTAATCTCCCCCTACCCCTCCCAACTGTAATTTTCCTCTTCCCTTCCTGTGGGAGAAGCCTACTTTCCATTTGGTCTAAGAAATTACAGCAAAAAAGGAGGCCATTCAGTCTATTGGGTGTGAACAACTGAAGCTACCTAGATTCGTCCCAATTGCATGCCCTTAATCATATCCTTTTATGTTGCTCTTCAAATACTTATCCAGTTCACTTTAAAATGATGTTGAGTCTCTGCATTAGTACCCATTTGTGGTAAACAATCCCCTCTTCAAATAGCCCTCTGTGTATACAAATTCTTCTAACATTTCCCTTTATTCTAGTGACAATGCTATTACTTTCAGATTTTCATTATCTTGAAAGCCTCTGTCAGAGCTACTGTTCCGGTTTGCAGCACAGAAGGCCATTGTGTCTGTCCCAGCTTTTTGCAAGAAAATAGAAATAGGGCATTCAGCCCTTCGAGCCTGTTCCACTATTTAACGTTAGCCTGTATCCTAACTCTGTCCACCCGTGTTGGCTCCATGTCTCCCTTAATATCTTTGGCTAGCAAAAATCTAGTGATCTCATTTAAAATTATTAATTCAGCTAGCATCTACTGCTTTTGAGAGAGTGTTCACCACTTTTGCCGTCTTTTGTGTAAGTGTTTCCTAAATTCTATCTACTGTAGGGCATAGACACCCCCCCCCCCCCCCCACTCCCCTCACTAGTGTGAAAGGTTTTGCTCCATTCATCTTATTAATTTATTTCAAAATAGTAAAATCCTTGGTCTGTCCATGCTTCCATGTTCCAGGCAATGCAAGCCTGCCACCTATGTGTAATCTTTCCTCATAATTTAACCCTCAAACTCCTACTAACTTTCTGGTGAATCTGAGTTGAACTCCATCTGAGGACAATATATCCCTTGTAAGGTGCAGTGCCCAGAACTGCTCTCAATACCTCAAATGTAGTACAACTGGGACTTTCATATAACTTTAGCAAAACTTCCTTGACTTTATGGTCTCACCCTCCGGCTATGAAGGTTAACATTTCATTTGCCTCTTTTTTTGTACCTGACCGCAATTAGTGATGTGTGAGCATGAACCCCAGGAGGCCAATTACCCCGTCATATTCATGAACCCCAGAAGGAGACCAATCAGCCCATCATATTCATGCCAACATTCTGTAAGAGCAATTTAGTTAGTCCCTTTCCCCATACCTCTGCAATTTTTCCCCTTAAGATGCTTTTCCAGTTTCCTTTCAAAAGTCATGATTGAATCTGCCCCCACCACACTCTCAGGCAGTGCATTCCAGAACTTATCTACAGGCTGCATAAAAAAAGTTTTTCCTCATGTCGATTTTGGTTTTCCTGCCAATTACCTTAAATCGGTGTCCACTGGTTCTATACTTTAGATCCTGCCAAGCAAGCTGTGTTGCCATTGAAGGATTGCAATCTTCATTGAGTATAAGCAACATGGACATTGGATCAGGGTTGTTCAAGATGTGGCTTGTGAGCTGAACCCAGTGTGTGATTTCACTATTGAAGCCCTGATTGGCTCCTCTCTCCAGTTTGTGCAATTGTGCATGCAACCACTTTTGCCTTTGGCTCACGAAACTTCCCAGGCTTAAAAGACTGGAGGATTTGGCCAATTACGTATTAGCTTGAGGAGGTTTGAAGAGCTGAAGTATTCACCTTAAATTGCTGTCCCCTTCCTCCAATGGGAACATTTTCTCCCTTTCTACTCTCTTGAGCCTTCATGATTTTGAACACTTCTGTCAAATCTCCTCTTCCCCAAGGAGAATAACCCTAGTTTTTCTAATCTATCCTCATAACTGAAGGGTCTCATCCTTGAACCGCTCCCGTAAATCTTTTCTGCACCCTCTCTCAAGCCTTCATATCCTAAAGTACAGTGCTCAGAATTGGACACAATACTCCAATTGAGGTGGAACCTGTGTTTTATAAAGGTTCATCATAACTTGTTTGCTTTTGTCCTCTAGTCCTCTATTTATAAAGCCCAGGATCCCATATGCCCTTTTAAACCACAATCTTGCTTTTTGTATATATGAGAGGTCTCCCTTTTCTTCAGTATAGGGAGGGTCTTGCATTAGTACTAGGGTAAAAATTTCAAATTGGAATGCATTGTGGAGAAAATCTGTTGCTGTACTTGGGCACTTGTCATCATCTTCCCAATTCATGTGAACAAGTGAGTTTGGCACGTTATAATTTTCATTACAGTGACTTGGTACACAAAAAATCCTCAAAGCAATTGTATTGGGTTTCTGATCCAATAATTTGAATATTGTGCATCATGTCACCACCACCACCCAGTGGCTTGTTTTGGAACTGCATTGTTTTGGATATCACCACAGCTTCCGTGTTTATTTTTAAATCTGAAAAATATATAAATCCATTTCAACTGAATAACCAGTTTGTATTCTTCTCAAAGGCCACATTGGTGAAACACACTACAGATGAGTTTGATCAACGGATCTTGTACGAGTATTTAGCTGAAGCCAGTGTCGTCTTCCCTAAAGTGTTTCCAGTTGTGTAAGTTCCCCTTCCGATTACCTCTGCATCCTTTAAACCGTGATGTCATTTGGATCTTTGACCAAAATTCAGATTTTCACAAGTTGAAATGAGCATTTATAGTTTCATGCTGTGCATGTCTATATGTACCACTAGATCATAGGACTCGAGCTTCTCATCTCGGTGAGATGTTGACCTAGTTCAGAGAGTCGGTTCAGTTGAGGTGAAATATAAAGATGGTCTTTATCTCTCTCACTAAACTACACCTACTACACCTTTAACATGCCAGTAAATCATTCTGCTTTTGGTAGAAGTTTATCTGCATCAGGCGTTCTCTTTAATGCTGTTTTTAGAACTTTGGAGAAATGGTTTTCTTTCTACATGAATAGTCTAACAGAGACAGCTGGATATTGGCCTATATTAATGTAGAACTATTGTCAACTTTTGAACTTTTCCTCTAAATCTGGGTGTTGAGCCAGCTACTGAACCTGGCTCTCATCCTGTGCCTTAATTGCCTTTCTTGTTTGCTATTTTACATTCACACATTACAGCAATGACACAATTCTCTCAGTTCTGTTTGATATGGGGAAATTGTAATGAAGCAAAATGCTTGAATTTTCACAAGGAAATTTCATGAATTGAATGGTTCAGTAATTTAAAAGATTGTTCTGCATTTTTGACTCGGTTAACAGATCTCTTGCGTTTTCTCTGTGAAACCTAGGCACAATTTACTGGACTCGAAAATTAATACCTTGCTGTCACTGTGCCAAGATCCCAACCTGTTAAATCCAATCCATGGGATAGTGCAGAGTGTAGTATATCACGAGGAGTCCCCGCCACAGTACCAGCCGTCATATTTACAAAGTAAGTGCACTTTCCAACTTCAGTTTTTCAATAGAACATTTTGCTTTTCAGCAGTGGTGCAGAAGAGAGGGGCCTGGGTGCAGTTGGGCCAGATGTTTGTCAGAAACAACAATGAGGCTAATGACAGTTACCATTATTTATGCATGAATAGTACAACAGCTTCAAGCAAGGAAGCTGAATAAGAAACTCTCAGTTGTTTGCCCTGTTCACCCGGGTCTCAGATGCCCTAGTTCCTTCGCTGTGCCATTATCAGCTCTTACTTTCAGCAACTTTGTTGGAAAAATGTTTTCAACTTTAGGCCGCAGCTAACTTTAGCTAGCCTAACTAACGGCAGATGTTGATGCCCTGTTACAGCAAACCATGATCCAATGGCATTTCACCTCAAGGATCTGGAATCAAACCCTGCCCTGTCTCAACTGAGAGTGGCCACACCTCCGTTAATTATAAGGGTCTCATTGCGAGTTAGGATGTGGGCCCATAAAACCAAATTGATTCAAATTTGGCACAAACTGGCACCAGTTTGGCAATTTTCTTCTAAGCAGGCAGGAATTATAACACTGAAGCACCCTGATGCAGGAGGTTGTTGGCTTTCAGTTCCATCACCAGAGTGCTTACCAGTGAAAAAAGGCTTTAGGAGAATGCTGCACCATCCTTGAGAGAGCACCTTTAGCTGTAAACTTGCAAACCCTTTTTTTGTGGGCCAGACCATATCCTTAGATGGGCAATTTCAAGACCCCTCTCAGAAATGCAGGAATGCTGCCCAGAGCATTGTGTATATTGAATCTTTTTATGCACATTTTATTTATTCATTAGTGTTTGTCATATTTATTGCAAATTGAGAGTGATAATAAACCCAAGCATAATTTAATGCTACAGAAATGATTTTCAAGGTTTAACTAAGTTTAGTGCTTGAAGTTAGTCTGAATCAGATGGAACATTGTTGTGACTCCTTGAGGTTAATTAAGTATTACCGAGCGCGCTAATCATGATACAGTTTGACTCTCAATTATCCTTTAAATTTTTCAGACGTTGATTGTAATTTTCTTGCCTTTCCCCACTCCCAAATTTCAGGTTTTGGTTTCAATGGACTTTGGAGATTTGCAGGATCTTTTTCCAAGGTGAGACTGAAATAGTTTTGAACCGCTTTGTGTTATTTAAATTTACCTTTACACTGAATTGTGCACCACGTTTAAACTGTAATGTTAGGTTTGGCAAATTAATACACCAGCTTATTCAATTCAGTATTTTCAGTGCATTTGAGATGGCTTTGCAAGAAATGTGTTGAAAGGGATGTTTATTACAAATGAAAATTTTGTTGACAGACTTGCATTTAGATACTATCTTTCATGATGTCTCAAACCACTTGACAGCCAATGAAATACTTTTGAAGTATAGTCACTATTGTAATGTAGGAAACACAGAAGCCAGTTTCCACACAGCAAGCTCCACACAGCACAGCAATGTGACAAATGACCAAATAATCTATTTTTTTAGGAGATGTTGGCTAACGCCATGTTGTGAAATTCATTGGATTTGTACTGTATCATCTCGAGTCAGCATGCTTTCCTGGAGTCAGATGGCTGTGTATCAACTGGTTCAAAGTCATGTTCTGCACCTCCCCTCCCATAGCATTTACTGGAGCTGCTTCAGAATGTTTGCCTGTCGGTGACATCGCCTGATCAGCCTAGAGACAAGGAAACATGATGTAATGGAAGTTTCCGTTTTCTTTGAAAACTCAATGTTTTTAATCAGTCATTTCCCCCCCCCAATATACAATGGAGGAATTGTTCTGAGAAAACAGTACCACCCCTGTAAACTTACTCTCATCCTTTAAATCTTCATATATTTGAGCTTCTTTGCATATATCTTCCCTGAAATGTTAATTGCACCATCCTTAGAGCATTTAACTTGCAAACAATTTCTAAAATATTCATCCTGTTGGACAGCAAACTCAGATCCCAGACTACGCGGAGCTGATTGTGAAGTTCCTGGATGCATTAATTGACACATATTTGCCTGGAATAGATGAAGAATCCACTGAGGAATCTCTGCGCACACCAACCTCTCCCTACCCACCACCTGTTCAAAGCCAGCTTAGCATTACTGCCAATCTAAATCTCTCCAATTCCATGACCTCACTGGCAACCACCCAGCATTCCCCAGGTGAGTGAAGTTTTCCTCCATTCATATGAGCATGCCTTGAATTGATCACTTGCCTTCTGGTACATCAATTACAGGCTTTGTCTTTGAATAATAGCAATTGCATGGACATACTATTCATAACTTTCAGTGGTTCCTTTTGTTTGTATCTCCACTCCCTGAAGATTTGCACCCTTATTGGTTCTATACTGGTATATGCAGAGGGTGGATATACACTATGATTCCACGAAATACGCTATGATCTTTATATTGGCTTTAATGCAAATGTTTTCATTGTTGCTAACTGATTGTTGACATGTTCGCATGCGCATTTTATACATGGTTTTAAGTAGCATCACTTTTTCTATTTCAATAGACTTTTAACCAATGGTGAAGTTCAAATGCCAGTGACACTTAATTAACCCTTCTTACTCAACACAACTGAAGGGTCGTGACAAGATGTTCCATGAGTTATAAATTGTCCATCTGGTTTTGTATGTGGGTACAGGATGGGGCTATTTTCAAAATGGAGCATCGTTTTTAGCCTGAACCGGTAGCGTTAAACCTCAGTTGGAATGATTGAGAGTCATGTCCCATATCCTAATTAATCCGAACTTGGGAAATCTGGAGAGAGGAAATTCAAATCAGTCCAAGTTAGATTCAGAAGTAACTTGCCCATAGCTGGCGCCTTTCTCTAATTTGCAACTTCTAAAAATACATTTAAGCTAATATTCGATCTTTGTAAGCATCTTTTCATTTTGCATTGTATTTAATTTTTATTGTGTTAACCTGTTCCTTTTTGATTACGCATACACTGAATTTTTTCCTCTTGTTTTGCTTTCTGTTTCTTCCCCTCATCTCTTCTGCGCATGTGCTGCTGTCATTGTGACTAGCGTGTAGACGATCCCCAACAATGCCCCACTTGAGGCCCTCTGCTGGTGGAAATACCTGGTACAGGTGAAAACTATAGTACGGGCAATCCGTAATGCCCTGAGTGGCCTATAGTTTCTAATTAGCAAAAATTGTTGATCATTAGAATATGCTTTGTTTTAGTATGGATTTGTAGTAGTGTGTATCTGTGTTTTGTAGATACGGAACTGTTATACTATCTCACAAATAAATTGAGCCTCATATTGATATGAATGTCCCAACCCAAGCTTCCATCCACTAAGCCCAAATCTCTCTTGCCATCTGTTTTCGCAGTAGTCTTGGTGGTTCTTTACCTCATGTGAGCACTCTCAAAGGCCCTTTTTAAGTTGCGCCTGTTTAGGAAAGTCTGGTTTCTCATTAAGTAAGCCAACAACTGGTGAGATAAACAGACATCAAAAATAGCAGATTTCCAATTTTATGCTGTGTTAGTTTGCTCACCTGGGACAGTAGCCAATCTGGAATGGAATGCTCTGGCTTGAAAGGGCGGTGGAAGCAGATTCAATAGTAATTTTCAAATATATACTTGCGGAGGGAGTAACTACAGGGCTATAGGACAAGAGTAGGGGAGTGAGATTAATTGAATAGACCTTTCAAAGAGCTAGCATTGGCACGATGGTCTAAATGGTCTCCTGCTATATTGTTCTACGATACGGTACCCTGGTCTCAAGATTTTAAAAATCATCCAGGGCATCTTTCTGCAGCCTCGTGGACTCTGTTGGAAACGTGCACAGTCGAGGACCAAATTATCTCGGCCTTGATGCAATTGGCGGTTGATATTCATTGTCACCTGGTGAAATAGGAGAGAATGTTGTGGGGTGGGCGATGATTTATTCTTGAGGAAACAGCATTAAGGGACCAGAAACTGGGCTGTTACTACAGGCCTGCAGCAGGTTTGACAATGGTCCCAGTAGGATCGCCGCTGCTGCCTAGATAGTGTGCAGTGAGCTACGTAGCCCTGAGTTGCTGGTCACTGACCAGCTGCATACAGGTGGAGTGGATTTGTGGCATTGTGCTCAAGATTCAGAAGGCTACTTGGATGCCATCAGTAATGCCCTGGACTTTGAGAATCTGTAATGCAAAAAAAATTACCTGGGACATTCCATTTATTGCTGGTATCCTGTGGCAAAAATGATAAATGTTTTTACCTTCACATTGGAATGTTAATAACCATAAATGGGTTAAATGAATTCTTTCTATTCCTCTAATGTCCTATTAGAGAAAGGTACCACACTATAGTAAGGGACTAGAAGGTTGAACTATTCATTTACTCTATATTATCACCCACCTCTATCGGTATCCCCTGCTGCTAATAGCCTCCATGCTTTTTGTTACCTCCAAGCCCAATTTTTCTCAATTTTGTCCTTGCCAGCCTCTCAAGTTCCACCACCACCCCCCAATGTAGTTAGTGTACCCTGATCCAAGCTTAGCTTATCGTTGGAATGATGCAGCACAACAGGAGGCCAATCAGCTCATCACACTTGTCAGGTCTTTAAAAAAGCTATCCAATTAATCCCACTCTCTCGCTCTATGTGACCAAGTATACATAAAGAAATAATGGGGGCTTTTAAGAAAGATACTGCAGTAATTATGGGTGATTTCAATCTTCATATAGATTGGAAGAAATAGACAGGCAAAGGTAGCCTGGAAGATGAGTTCATAGAATGTTTTTGGGACAGTTTCATAGAGCAGTACGCAGCAGTGTCAACCAGGGAAAAGGCTGTTTTAGACCTGGTAATGTGCAATGAAACAGGACCACATAGTAACGTAACCTTTAGGCAACGGTGATCATAACTTGATAGTGTTTCCCATTCAGTTTGAGGGTGAGAAGCGTGGGTCTAAGGCTAAGTGTCTTGAGCTGAATAAAAGCAATTGCAAAGGCATGAAGACGGAGTTGACTCAAGTGAATTGGGAATATAGGTTAAAAGATAATTCAGTAGAGGAGCAGCGGCAGATACTTTGAGATGTTTTGTAACTCTCAGCTAACACCATCATTTTTGCCACAGGATACCAGCAATAAATTGAATGTCCCAGGTAATATTTTTTGCATTACAGATTCTCAAAGTCCAAGGCATTACTGAAGGCATCCAAGTAGCCTTCTGAATCTTGCGCACAATGCAACAAATCCACTCCACCTGTCAGTGACCAGCAACTCAGGGCTATGTAGCTCAATGCACATTGAGAAAAGTATTCCATTAAGAAAGAAAAATTCTATGAGAAGAATGTACCATCTAGTGGCTGACTAAGGAAGTTAAGAATAGTATCACATTGAAAGAAAAACTGTACAATACTGTGAAGGTTAGTAGTAGATCAGAAGATTGGACATATTTAAGAAACCAGCAAAGAATAAAGGTTGGAGAAGTTAGAGTATGAGAGAAAGCTACCTAGAAATGTAAAAACATATAGATAATAAGAGTTTCTACAAGTATTTAAAAAGATGAGTAACCAAAGTGAGTGTTGGTCCCTTAGAGGGTGAGACATGGGAATTAATAATGGGAAATGGTGGAAGCGCTGAACAAATATTTTGTGTTTATCTTCACTGTAGAAGGCACGAGAAAACCCCAAGAATAGATGAAAATTAAGAGGGAAAAGGTAAAAGGGAGGGAGGAACTTAAAACAATGACGAGGGAAAAGCTACTGGGAAAGTTATTAGAACTAAAAGCTGATGAGTCTCCCAGATCCGATGGCCTTATCCTAGGGTCTTAAAAAAAAAGTGGCTGCAGAGGTAGTAAATGCATTCGTTGTGATTGCCAAAATTCCCGAGATTTGGGGAAGGTCCCATCGGATTGGAAAATCGCAAATGTAACACCACTGTACAAGAAAGGGAGACAGAAAGCTGGAAAATACAGGTCAGTTAGACAAAGGTCTGTCATAGAGAAAATGCTAGAATGAATTATCAAGGAGGTAATCATAGGACATTTTAAAAAATCATAATATAATCAGGAAGAGTCAGCATGGTTTTGTGAAAGGGAAATCATGTTTAACTAATTTGAGTTCTTCAAGAATGTAACAAGCAAGGTAGATAAAGGGGAACCTGTAGATGTTGTGTACTTGGATTTCCAAAAGGCATTCAATAAGGTGGCACATCAAAGGTTACGATACAAAATAAGAGTTCATGGTTTAGGGGGTAGCATATTAGCACAGATGGAGAATTGGTTAGCTGAAGCAGAGAGTAGTGATAAATGGGTCATTTTCGAGTTGGTAAGCTGTAACTAATGAAGTGCCACAGGGATCAGTATGGCATCTCAACTATTTACAATCGATATCAATGACTTGGATGAAGGGACCAAATGTATAGTTGCTAAATTTGCTGATGGCACAAAGATAAGTAGGAAAGTAAGTTGTCAAGAGGGTGTAGAGTCTGCAGAGGGATTTAGATAGGTTAAATGAGTGGGCAAAAATTTGACAGCTGGAATATAAAGTGGGAAAAAGTGAACTTGTCCACTTTGGCAAGAAGAGTAGAAAAACAGCATATAATTTACATAGAGAGTAACTGCAGAGCCCTACATAGAAACAAAGAAAATAAGAGCAGGTGCAGGTCATTCAGCCCTTAGAGCCTGCTGTGTTATTCAATATGATCATGGCTGATCCTCTATCTCAACACCACACTCCCACTCTCTCCCCATACCTCTTTGATGCCTTTAGTGTCTAGAAATCTATCTATGTCCTTCTTAAATATATTCAGTGACTTGGCCTCCACAGCCCTCTGTGTTAGAGAATTCCATAGGTTCACCACCCTCTGAGTGAATAGGTTTCTCCTCAGCTAAATGGCCTACCCTATACCCTGAGACTGTGACCCCTTGTTCTAAACCCCCCCCAGCCAGAGGAAACATCATCCCTGCAACCACTCTGTCCAGCCCTGTCAAAATTTTATATGTTTCAATGAGATCCCCTTTCATTCTTCTAAACTCCAGTGAATACAAGCCTAGTTGACCCAATCTCTCTTCATACGACAATTGTGCAGTACAGAGGAATTTGGGTGTCCTGGCACATGAATCACAAAAGTTAGTATGCAGTGTACAGCAAGTGATTAGGAAGGTAAATGGAATGTTGGCATTTATTGCAAGGGAAATCGTATAAAAGTAGGGAAGTGTTGCAACAACTGCACAGAGCCTTGGTGAGACCACATCTGGAGTACGTTTTTAGTCTCCTTACTTAAAAGGATATAGTTTCTTTAGAAGCAATGCAGCGAAGGTTCGTTCAACTGATTCCTGAGATGAAGGGATTAGTTTATGAGGAAAGGTTGAGCAGATTGTACCTACACCTATTGGTGTTTAGAAGAATGATAGGTGATCTTATTGAAACATATGAGGGCACTTGATAGGGTGGATACAGGGAGGATGTTTCCCCTTGTGGAGGAGTCTAGAACTAGGGGGCACAGTTTAAAAATGAGGGGTCTCCCATGAGATGAAGAGAATTTTTTTTCTCTCTAGAGGGTCCTTAGTCCGTGGAATTCTCTTCCCCAAAGAACAATAGAAGCTGAATCATTGAATATATTTAAGGCTGAGTTAGGTTTTGATTAATGAGGGAATCTAGGGATATGAGGGCAGGCAGATAGGTGGAGTTGAGACCAGAATTGGATCAGCCATGATCTTTTCGAATGGTGGAGCAGACTCAAGGTCTAGTCCTCCCTAATTCTTGTGTGTTCTTCCCAAAATGCTGTTGTAATTTTTCTCCCTTCAAGTATTTATCCAATTTCCTTTGGAAAGTTCTATTGAATCTGCTTCCACCACCCTTTTAGGCGGTGTATTCAGGATGGTTACCTGTTTACCAGGATCTAGCTAACGTGATATTGAAGAAAGCCCTCTCCTTCAGGGGTATTGCCTACTGACCACTGCTGTTACTGCAGCAGGTAATATAACAACTTAAATAGTATCTTTAATGGAATAAAACACACCAAGGCACTTCACAGGAGCATTATGAAACACAATAAAACACCAAGTCACATAAAGAGATATTGGGTCAGACGACCAAAAGTTTGGTCAAAGAGATAGAAATTTGTCAAGAGATATCACCAAACATTGGTATGCAGGTACAGTAAGTGATTAGGAAGGCAAATGGAATGTTGGCATTTATTGCAAGGGAGATGGAATGCAAAAGTAGGGAAGTTTTACTCCAGCTGTTCAGGGCCTCGGTGAGACCACATCTGGAATACTTTTGGTCTCCTTGTTTGAAAAAAGATATATTTGTGTTAGAAGCAGTTCAGAGTAGGTTCACTCAACTCATTCCTGGGATGAAGGGCTTATCCTGTGAAGAAAGGTTGAACAGGCTGGGCCTATACCCATTGGTTTTTAGAAGAATGAGGGGTGATCTTATTGAAACATATAAAGAAGGCAAATGCACATGGGATACAGGGTAATTTGATAAGATGGATTCAAAATTGGCTTAGTTGTAGGAGACAGAGGGTAATGACAGAAGGCTGCTTTAGTGACTGGAAGCCAGTGGCGTACCACAGGGAACTGTGCTGTGTTCCCTATTATTCGTCATTTATATAAATGACATAGATGACTATGTGTGTGTGGTGGGGGGGGGGGGGGGGGGGGGGGGGATTAGTAAGTTTGAGGATGACGGAAAGATTGGCCGGATGGTTAACAGTGAGGTTGAGTGTCTTGGGCTACAGGAAGATATGGACGGGATGGTCAAATGGGCAGATAAGTGACAGATGGAATTTAACCCTGAAAAGTGTGAGGTGATACTCTTTGGAAGGAGTAATTTGACAAAGAAGTATTCAATGAACGGCAGGACACTAGGAAGTTCTGAGGAACAAAGGGACCTTGGCGTGTGTGTCCATAGATCTCTGAAGGCAGAGGGGCATGTTAGTGGGGTGATGAATGTGTGTCCATAGATCTCTGAAGGCAGAGGGGCATGTTAGTGGGGTGATGAAAAAGGCATATGGGACACTTGCCTTTATCAATTGAGGCATAGATTACAAAAGTAGGGAGGTCATGTTGGGGTTGTATAGAACCTTGGTGAGGCCTCAGCTGAAGTCCTGTGTGCAGTTCTGGTCGCCACATTATAGGAAGGATGTGATTGCACTGGAGGGGGTTCGCCAGGATGTTACCTGGGATGAAACATTTAAGTTATGAAGAGAGGTTGGATAGACTTGGGTTGTTTTCATTGGAGCAGAGAATACTGAGGGGCGACCTGATCGAGGTGTACAAGATTATGAAGGGCATGGACAGGGTGGATAGGGAGCACCTGTTCCCCTTAGTTGAAGGGTCAGTCACAAGGGAACATAAGCTCAATGTGAGGGGTAGGAGGTTTAGGGGGGATGTGAGGAAAAACCTTTTTACCCAGAGGGTGGTGACGGTCTGGAATGCACTGCCTGGGAAGGTGGTGGAGGCGGGTTGCCTCACATCCTTTAAAAAGTACCTGGATGAGCACTTGGCATGTCATAACATTCAAGGCTATGGGCCAAGTGCTGGTAAATGGGGTTAGGTAGGTAGGTCAGGTGTTTCTCACGTGTCGGTGCAGACTCGATGGGCCGAAGGGCCTCTTCTGCACTGTGATTCTGTGATCCTGATAGGATTCGATAACGTAGATACCGGGAGGATGTTTCCACCTGTGGGGGAGACTAGAACAAGGGGACACAGTTTAAGAATAAGGGGTGTCCCTTTTCACACAGATGAGGACAATTTTTTTCTGAGGGCCTTTAATCTGTGGAATTCTCTTGCCTAGAGAGCAGTGGAGGCTGGGTCATTGTATTTGTTCAATGCTGAGTTACAGATTTTTGATAGACAAGAGAGTCAAGGGTTATGGGGGACAGACAGGAAAGTGGAGTTGAGACCAAAACCAGATCAGCCACGATCTTATTGAATGGCAGAGCAGGCTTGAAGTGTCAAGTGGCTTAGTCACAAATCCTGTGTTCTTCTGATAGATTTTAAGGGGAGTCTTATAGGAGGAAAGCGAGGTGAGGGGATGGCAGGGTGATCAACTGTCCTGGATTTTAGGAAGGTGGGTGTCCTGGGTTTACTGCTATTGGTGTCCTCCCACAGCCTTGACAGAACCCTCTGCCGGCCGCATCCAACCGCCCAGTCGTGCAGTCCTCCATGCCAAAGCATCCCTTACTTTTTTTTTCCTGAAAGTTGGTCACTCGGTGTGGAAAGGTGTAGGGAGGAAATTCCAGAGCTTGGGGCCAAAGCAACTGAAGGCACAGCCACCAATAATGTAGTGATTAAAATCAGGGATACTCAAGGCCAGAACTAGAGGAGCACGGATACCTTGGAAGACTGTGGGGCTGGAGGGATTTGTACACAAGAATGAGATCAAGGAGCCATTGTAGGTCAGCGAGTACAGGGGTGATAGGTGCACAGGACTCAGTGCAAGTTAATACACAAACAGCAGGTTTTTGGTTGACCTCAAGTTTATGGAAAGTAGAATGTGGGAGACCAGCCCGGAGTGCATTGGGATAGTCCAGTCTTGAGGTAACAAAGACATGAATGAGCTAAGCAACTTTAAAGAGTTGTCACTGAGAAGAATTGACTTAATGTTGTGGACATTTTTCCCAAATTTTGATCTGCCTGAAGCTCAATAGTTAACCACCATTTAAATCCTGAATGAAAAATGATTAACTAATTAAATTGCCTAGAGGACACACACCCAGCTCTGAAGTAACAATGTCCAATAGATTTTCACTCAAACCCTTAAAGTAAAAAAAGCACACTGTTCCTAAATATAGAGCACAAAATCTATTGTATTCGTGTTGACAGTTTGTAGCTTCATGTCAAGTGCCTCTTTGTTCTTCAATCCGCTTTGCCCAGGCACACAACATTGCAAATTTTCAGCAGATCGGCAGTTTTAATGAGAAATATTATGGGTTGGTCAGCAGTAGCCAAGGGATGTGACATTTCAAATGTTTGTCCAAAATATTCTTTCATTCTCATCACAATTCGCTTTTTTTCTCTCTCACCTTGTTTCCGTGAAGCTCCTCTACCTTGCTCTAAATCAGCAGTTTTCATACAGACAAACTATTCCAAAGGTACATTTTTTAAAATTTTTGTATGAAGTGCAACCATTTATTAACACAGGCCATCCTTTAGGATGAGATTGCATAAATTGTAATTCCAGTGTGGGGTAAATAGGCGGATCCTAAATCCTACTTCAGTTTGTTGACTTTTTTTCTTCTCTGCAACGAGTTTGCTTCCTAATCAGATTAGAAGCCTCTGTAAAATGAGCTACTTCAGATGTTACAATGGGTGTCTCACCATTGGAGCTGCTTTTCAAATATCAGTTACATAGGATTATAGCCAACTCCAATACGCTATTTTTCAATCTCAACAGGCAAGAAATCTGAGATATAAACAGGAACTTCTGGAATTACTCAGCAGGTCAGGCAGTGTCTGTGGAGAGAGAAACAATTAACGTATAGTGTTGATGAGAGTTTTGATGAAAGGTCACAAACCTGAAACTTTAACTGTTTCTCCCCCCACAGGTGCTGCCAGTCCTGCTGATTTTCTGGCGTTTTCTCTTTGTTACTATTTGTCAGCAATATATTTTGAGACACATTTTGCTTAAACTGTTAAGCTACATAACCTCAACCTGTGGGGATGGATGGGGTTGCGAATAGTCAAAATTGGAAATAATAAGTAAAATATTCAAGTAACCCAACATTTTCATTTTTATACTATTTGCATACTTTTTAATGTTTTATGATTTTTCTCAAATCCATTTACAAAGTAAAGGAGCTTCAGTTTACTGTCTCTAACATGATTCCTTCCCCAACCCTTTTTTCTTGAAGGATGAGTGGGAGATGAATCCCTTCTTATAAATTAATTGTATGCATTTAAGCCTTAAACTATGTAGCATTGAAATATGGCAAAATGTTAATCTTTCTGATTAAGTGTGTATGTGTGGGATGGGGTGATGCGGAGTGGGGTGTTACAAATTAAGTACATGATGCCCTAATATGTCAGGCTGCAACTCCCAACAGAAAATCTTCATGGTTACAATCATCCCAGAGCCATTTTTAAAACCTCAGAAATGGAGTATAGAAAATGTGTAGGACAGGACCAAAAACACTAGAGAACTCAAACAGACTTGCAGAGTGGGTGGATAAATGGAGAATAAAATATAGTCTAGTGGAGTGTGAGTGATTCATCTTGGTAGGAGAGTTAATGTGGCCACTTATTGCTTGGATGGTAGGAGACTAAATAGGGTACAGGAACCAAGAGAGCGGAGAATAAAAATATGTAACTGAGTATATGAAGATACAGATCTCCTACCTAACAACAGTAATTTCCCACAAAAAGGTCATTGGTTGTAATGCACTTTTAAATGTCCAGTGGTCGTGAAAAATGCTCTATAAATGCATATCTTTCTTTTAAATGCTACAGTTAGCAACAGATATTGATAAGGCCATAACATTAGTGAAAGAAGTATTTGGGTTCATTTCTGAAGGAATAGAATACAAAGGCAGGAAGTAACACTTGGAGTACTTTGTGCAGTTCCAGTCAGGAAGGACTTCTTCACACAAAGGGTGCCCCCCCCACCACCACCATCCCCCTGTTTGCCGCCCCTCCCTTGCACATGTGCACACTTTCTTTTAATCTACATGATTCTGGCCCATCTCTATGCTCAATTTTCATTTAAAACATGGGCGTACGGGAAAAGCCAGCACAATTCTATGTTTGATTCTGGGCTCCATGCCAATTCCGTATAGGTTAAATTGGAATTCTGTTTGGTCTTGGTGTAATTTTAATATTTTAACAGTTGAGCTGAAAGAGCCACCATCTGCTCTGCTTTCAAAAAGCCAAGTCATCCTATTATCAACCTGTCATTTTGGTGATCGTCGTGAAAGTAATTTTGCGTTGCCATAACAACTAAAATCTCAGCATTAGAGATCTGTGTCTTTTTTTTTCTTGTTCCCTTACACTTGACCTGTTTGCATAATGGAGTATTAATGCTAATGAGTTAGCAACTCTTAATTTAACAATTTGAATGTAAATATATCCCCCCCAACATGAAATAGCAGGTGTAAATACGGGCACTTTACAGTAATTCACATTTTCCAACTAACCACTTTATTTGATTTGTTTACAGCAAGTCTTCACATCAATGTATCAAGAGTTGCTGTCAGAAACCTTTCTAAAAATATATATATAAATTAGGTAGCTGAATCAGAACTTTCTTTTATTTGGGTTAAAATCGTTAACTTAATCAAAGTCAGCAAATCTCAGCAAGGGCATCCATTGGCCTCTTGGCAATGGAAGGGCAAAATCAGCTAATACTCTTAACCCCAGATCATTATTAATGACCCTTGTTGAAAAATTGAAAGAGAACATTGTGACCACCCCTCCTCAAATAGCCTGCCACCTTTTACTGTCTATGCTTATGCATGAAGAATCTTCAGCACAGCCTGCCAGTTTACACAATGAAGTCTAGAACCAGTATGGGATAGTATATGTTCAGTGATTCATAACCCTATTGTGCTATTTATTTTTTGATATAAAGAAATTGGAAGTCTGTGAAGTTTTCTCTGAAATACAAAGCTGCATGCATATCCAGGGAGCTGGTACCAAGTGTACTTGAATAAAGTAGAGAAGAGTTGTAGAAGAGCTGACTGATGCAAATCACCATCTTCAGGAGAAAGAGGGAGGATGAGCTGGAAACATGAACATTGGACTTGTAGCTGTGAACTCTTAGCTCAGAATTGAGGCAGCTTCAACCAACTTCACACAATTAAATGGAAAAGCATTGACTACATCCACTTGGATGTAGTTGCATTTTGAAGTTTTTAATGCCTTTTGTAAGTAAACTCTTGTGCGTAGCCTGTGATCCTGGATGACATGCCCTGATGGTCTTGTTCTGTCTGTTGGGGAGGAGAACACAGGTATAGCTAAAATGTCCCAGGGATGAATTGTCCACATCTTGACTGCCAGTCTTGTAGCTGCTATCATTGATATTGTGCCAAGTCTTGGGCACTCTTCTGTGCCTGATCATTTGCCGTTTTTAAAACAAACAAAAACATGTCTTTTGTGTGAGTAATATTTGCCATGTATATTTCTAGGAATCGATAAAGAGAACGTGGAGCTTTCGCCGACATCAGGACACACCAACAGCGGGCGAATCCGTCATGGGTCCGCAAGCCAAGTGCAGAAACAGCGCAGTGCCGGCAGCTTCAAGCGCCCCAGCATTAAAAAGATTGTATGAAGCATTTTGTGATGACCCATTGAGTCTAGTTGGGCTTCGTCCAGGTGAACCCCACCACCACACCACACCCCCACCCCCACCCCCTCCCAGAGAAAGCGATTCTGTTCCTGCCGCATCTGACATATGCTGCCTGATGATTAACAGCCGAAGATTGCCCTGCGACCCAATTAATTTCTTTCTTTCACGCAGCCAGTATTTTCTGCAGTGTTTCTAGAAAATGGTTCTAATTCACAGAACATGAAGTTTCAAAAGGAAGAAGTATCTTTATTTGGTTATCTGTCATCTCTATTTGGGATTGGAGGTGGGGAAGAGAAAAAGGCACTGAAATTCTTATCAACACTGTTAATAGTTGTCAAAACATGGAAGCCATTAATTGCAGAAAGGATGGTTCTACCTTATTTGCCTTTTATATGATAATGATAAGTGCTTTGCTGTTGGTGCACTTTTCAGAGATCTACAAAAGTGGCTTAATGGGTAGGAATTAATCACGTCCATTGGTGATTTTTGCTCTGAGGAGAACTCCGTGTTTCAAAAAAGAAACCTTTAGCTGTAGGTACAGTAACCAACCACCATGTTTAAAGCACATTTAACACACACACAAGTTAGGTCCATTGCAGCAATCATAGAAAATGTACATAACCATTGCATTTATTTTACTGATTCCGCAAATAACAAAGACATTGTCTTTTTTTATCTTTGTTTACAGTCCTGGAAAAGCTATGATTTAAAAATATGATATGCAAGAACTTTGCCAAAATAGATAATTATCACAACAAAAATAAACTTAGTATTAAATTTGTGGTATTCAGCAAATGTGACTCCTTTAGGGATGATTGCGTAGCTGCCATTATGTCACAAAAAAATGAAACAGCAACAATATCTTGTGCAATTAACAGTACATTTCAGTGTGGTCTTAAGAATGGTGCCCTAGAGACGATACTCTTCACAGTCGAATGCTGATGAACCCAGGGCAGCTGACTTGAGGCTAATATCACTGTCTTGGATTTCGTTCCTTGGTCAGTCTCTGTCTCTCAAACACACACGTACACATGTATACACACACACACACGTGCACATGATTTACAAATCAGAGGTGTTTCTCTCAGTCAATGTTATGCAACAGACCTTACTGCAAGAAGTCACTGCTAGTGTTGGCCACAGATTTTTTTTAAACTGCAGTTCGTTCATCTGTAAATAGTTTTTGTGTAAAATTGACAAAGGTATATTTACTACACTGTAAATACATGTGATGATATATTGTATTATTTTGCTTTTTGTAAAGCAGTTAGTTGCTGTACATGTATAACATAACAAAATTTGATTATTCTAGTGTCAGTCATGTTAACTTCTCTCTTCCCTTCCGTTGCATTTTATGTCATTAAAAGAGACAAAAAGGAAACACCGTGTATTATTACTTACAGGTCTCATCAGCTAAAATATCTTGAGCAAAGAAATATAATTCTCAAATGCTAAGCCCCATTACAACCTAATGTAAAAACCTTGATCTAATGTAGGAAGCCCAGTGACATGATGCAATTTAAACTTTTGTTATTTGTAGGTATTGACAAGAAACCCTGTTACCTCAGTAGCCTGTTTCTTCTAAAAATCTGTTCATCCATTTTTGGTGAAGTAAATGGGGCTGCATCAGTGATTATTCTAAAGAAGAAAGAGAAACTGCCATTAGAATACAAGTATTTTTAGGAACATAAGTTGCTAGATGAAAGAAGACTGCAGCCCCTCATTTTTGCCTTCTGCCTGCCTGGTAGTTCCATGATACAAGAATAATTGAGTTGTTGCCTAATCGTAGCAATCAATCTGTATCAAATAGTCCGCAACAGATCCAGAAATGATGTGAAGAAAGCCCCCAGTGTTGGAGAGCTTTGGAGATCAAAGGTTCAAAGTCACCTGTTCCTCCCAAGTCATGCTGCACTCACTATGTGACATGTCCCACATTAATTACTCAATGTATCCAAAGATAATATTTGTAAAACAATTCTCATCTGATTTTCAGGTAGCACAAGTGTGTTATGTAAAGTTACAGTATTCCTTTTCCAGTTCTCCACATACAGCTTGCATATAAACCTTGTAAATCTAGGATCTCTTTAAATTTCTGTAAGTATTAAAGGTTTCTTCCCCCAAGTTAATCATTTATTTGTTCTGTCAAAGGCAATCCTCTAAATGCACTTTTGTGTGTACTTAGACCTCTGTTTATTTTAGATTTGTGAAATTGATGAGGAAAAGGGATGCTGCAGCATTAAAATGAAGTTTGATCTTTCTAGCAATCCTGCATTTATAATCTCTGGACTTTTATTTTCTCTTGTTTGTATGCCAAGTTATTTAAACTGACATGACTGAAATTGAATGATTTGTTAGCCAATGCACTGGCATTTTTGATATACAAGCAGTCTGTGCAAATGGATCTCCCATGGCATTGCTCCTCATCACAGGATAAAATGATTTATGACAATGTGTGAGCAAATAAACTGTAAAAGACTTAAGGAGGTCACACGCTGTTGAGCAGCATGGGCAGGCAGGTGACAGATACAATTTATTGTGGGGAAATGTGAAGAGATTTAGGAAGGAAAACAAGGAATGAGAATACCCTCCATGGAAAGAAACAAATGGGTCTGGAACCAAATGCATAAATTCTTTAAGGTGCAGGTAAAGCAATATTTTTTTTAAAAAGCTTCTGGGTTTTATAAATAGTTATGTAGAGTACAAAAACAAAAAGATTGGGATAAATCTCTGCCATGGTTGGGCCATAGTCAAACACTGCATGCAGTTATAGATACTATATAATAGAAAGGACATTAATGCCATAAAGACACTGCAGCCCAATTTCATCAGGATGATAGCATGAATGAGAAACTCTGGGGCTAATAGGAATTTAATAGCTGAGAATTCAAATACTCAGATGCATGCTACTTTTGCTTTCTTCTGCCTAGCTGTGGTCAAGGGTTCAGTGGTGCTAAAAGAATGCCCTACAGCATATTTTGTAGCATTATTCAGGACACCTGTCAAACCAATTTCACGAAGCATGTATGGTCAAAAGAAAATCAAGCTCACTATTTAAATATAAATCAGTAAAAGATTGTTGTGTCCCCGAATCATTTTATTCAACACTGAGTCCCAGGTAGTAAATGGTGTAGAGGTCGTTGCATTTCCCAAGTTAGGGTTATTTAAGATGAAATTAGACACAATGATGGAAGAGTTGATGTACCAGAAGAATGGTAGTGTATCTTTACTTCTCATTTTCTGACATTGTGGTTACAGGACTGTATTTGTAAACCGATCTGCACAGTTAAACATAATTAATTGTACTGCAGAAAAAGATTTCTAAACCTTGTTCTTTGCCATATGCACTAACTGTTTTAATATCTCAAAAAAGAACCAATAGGCTTTAATCTTTTTCCTCCTTATCCAGCCATGCTTGTACAGTGTTACCTGAATACCTTGATTACACTATCCCTTTGCAAATTGCTAGAACCCTGGAATTGTATTAACCCTACAATGCCATGAAAAACAGTTTCTTTTTTGCATTTTATTTGCTCCCTCTCCTCAAGGCCTTGGCTCCCTCCTGGAATCTGGTTCCATGAGCAATAATTGCCACCTTAAGTGGCCATAATCACGTGAGCCTTAAGTGTTGGGTTACTCACCATTGGAGTATAAAGAAAAAGAAAGCTTTGTGTTTATATAGTGCCTTTCACAATTGCAGGACGTTCTCAAAGAACTTTATGAAGTACCTTTAAAGTATAGCAACTGATGTGATGTAGAAAATACAGCAGCCAATTTGTGTATAGCAAAGTCCTGCAAGTAATAATTAAGCAAATGACTAGATCATCTGTTCTTTTAGGTGTTGGTTAAGGAATAACTTGTCCAGGACACTGAGCAAACTCCCTTGCACTTCAAATAGTTCCATGGGAGTTTTGACATCCACCTGAGAGGGAGGATGGGACATCAGATTACAACTGAGTGCCTGCTGAGCAGTCAAGAATCTGCATACAGGCCAGACTGGGTAAAGACAGGTGATTTCTTTCCCTAAAGAAAATTAGTGAACTATTTGGATTTTTGCAACAATCAGAGTTTGAAGGTTACTTTTTTACTTATATTAGTTTTTCTTTTATTTAAACATAATTCAAATTCTCAAATTGCCATGGTGGAATTTGAGCTCTCATTCTATATTAGTCCAGACATCTGCATTAGCAGACCATGACTCCTACCATAAACTTGCACCCCAATAAGTACAAATAAGAAAAAGATTAAATAATTTTAATCACGTGGTATCTGCCTTTTGTTCTTTTATAATCAAGCATCTCTCAGTTGCTTTGAAAATACCAAAAGTAATTTCTATTATTTTTGTACAGTTACTCTTTTCAGCACAGTGATTGCATTGGCGGCGACAACTGTGGGAGTGGGCAAAGTTTCATTGTGTGTGTGTGAGATGTATTGTATACTTAGAATCAAACTAAAAAAGAAATGCGGGGTTTCAATCACTCTTTGTGACACTGTGTGAGAGAAATCCCTTGTGAGGAAGACAGCACTTCGAGGATTTTTGTGACTCATGGTCACTGATGTCTGGGTGGGTGGCTGAAATTTTTAGGATGTCTTGGTTGTGTTTGCTAGTCTGGAGATTCCAAAGGCAAAGGCTGCTCACCAAATGCCTTACACTGGAAATTGTTTACTTTAAGAATTGACACTTGGAATAGAAAATCTGCACAGTGTCACAAAGCAACTGAGAGATGCTTGATTATAAAAGAACAAAAGGCAGATACAGTAGCACTACCACATGTATGTGATTAACATTATAGACATTAATATCTCTGACATCTTCCCTATCGAAAAATGAACAGTCATAATTTTAAAAGACCGTTTCATTTTTAATAACCCATCTCACTATCTCCTATACTTATTACACTATTACATTACCAGATGCATGCATTGACATTATTTATATATATATATATATATATACATACACACATACACAAGTCCTTGATATCAACAGAAATCACTCCAATCCAGTGTCCAGGTTTTTTCAAAATGTCCAATTTTCCCTTCAAGCTTCAAACTCTTGATAACGCATCTGCAAACAGATTTTCTCTACCAGCAACATGTATAATCTGTAGATTAAATGGTTGTGATAATAGATCCCACCTGAAAAGAATTGCACTTTTGTCTCAAAATTTGTCCAAAAACTTCAAAGGATTGTGGTCTGTATAAACAATTGTTTCTGATGAATTGTTTGCAACATAAATTTCAAAATGCTGCAATGCTAACACCAAACCCAATCGTTGAATATCTTCTATGTTATGCATTTAACTTCTGTGAAAAATATTCTCTCGGTTTTACAATTCCAGTGTCATCCTCTTGTAACAGTACGGGCCCAATACCTATATCGCTTGCATCAATGGCCAATTTAAATTGCTTGGCGTAATTGGGTACTGCCACAATTGGTGTCATAGTTAATACAGTTTTCAAACTATCAAATGACTTCTGACACTCTAGTGCCCATTGAAACTTCTTGTTTTTCAGTTCAGTCAATGGAGCAACCACACTGCTAACATTTGGGACAAATATCTGGTAAAACCCACACGTGCCCAGAAATCTCAAAACTTCTCGTTTTATTGTAGGCACTGGGAAATCCATGATAGCCTTCACTTTCACATCTCTCAGAGCCACCTCACCATATCCAATGGTATGGCCTAGATATGTAACTTGCACTCTTGCAAATTCATCTTTAGCGAAGTTCATCAAATTAGTTTCTTGTAATCGAGAAAATAATTCTTCCAGATGCTGTAAATGCTCATCCCACGTCTGACTGAAAACTATCAGATCATCAATATAAACAGCACAATTGCTTAGACCTGAAATTATTTTATTTGTCAGTCTTTGAAATGTCACAGATGCATTCTTCATACCAAATGGCATGATTTTAAACTGGTATAGTCCATTTGGCATCATATAAGTTAATATCTCCTTTGCTCTCTCCAACAATGGTACCTGCCAATATCCTTTTAGCAAGTCAATCTTTGTGATAAATTTCAATTGTCCCACTTTCTCAATACAATCCTCCAACTGTGCTATAGGATATCAATCCGCTTTTGTCATTGCATTCACCTTTCAATAGTCCACACACAGTCTTTGTGTTCCATCCAGTTTCGGCACCAGCACAATAGGTGTACTCCAGTTACTGCAACTAGATTCAATATCATTTTGAAACGTGAAGTCAATTTCTATCTGTACTTGCCGAATTTAATCTATAAGATGTTGCCTTATTGAAGATGAAACCTGTACAGACACATCATGTATAGCTAAATTTGTTTTCCCCAACTTATTCCCACAAATAGGTTTGTATGACTGCAATATATTTTCCTAATCACTTTTACACTTGTTTGGAATGTAACTCAATATTGCATTTAAATTTTCAAGCACCCCCTCGTTATCCAATTTGAATAGAGGACAGTCAATTTCAGAGTCCTGCACCTCCACCTCTTTCTCATCATCCACCAACACTAATACCTCTTTTTGTTCTGTTTCCCTGTCAAAGTACTTTTTGAGCACATTTACATGACACACCCCCTGCTTTCTTTTATCTGGAGTATTTTTAAAATAATTTACTTCACTTAATTTCTTTTCAACCCTGTAAGGTCCACTAAACTTTGCATTTAATGAATCACCTAGTACTGGTAACAGAACTAGCACTTTTTCCCAAGCAACAAAACTGCGAGCTGTCGCTTTCTTGTCTGCCTTCATTTTCATTACTTGCTGTGATATATTTAAGTGTTCTCTAGCCAACTCACATGCTGTGTTCAATCTTTCCCTGAAAGTTGATACACAATCAGGAGAATAGTTTCTGAATTTTGACCCACCAATTTCTCATGAATCAATGTCAGTTGTCCCCTTACCTCATGACCATAGTTCAAAAGCACTAAAACCAGTCAATGCATTAGGAGTGTCTCTAATAGCAAATAACAAGAATGGAATTACCCTATCCCAATCCTGTGGCTAACCCTGACAGTATGCTGTTATAATAGTTATTAAAGTTTGATGCCATCTTTCCATAGCTCCTTGTGACCCCGGATGGTAAGCTGTTGACTTAAACTGTTTTATCCCCAAACTCTTCATTACTTCCTTAAACATCTGTGACATGAAATTCGACCCCTGATCTGTTGTATTTCCTTAGGTAAACCATATCTTGTAAAAGAAAATTAGTTAACTCCTCCACAATCTTCTTGGTTGTAATATTTCTTAAAGGCATCACTTCAGGAAACCTGGTGGACACATCCATTATTGTCAGTAAGCACTGATTTCCATTTTTAGTCTTAGGGCGGGGTCCGACACAATCACTCATGGCCCTGGTAAAAAGGTTCTTCAAATGCTGGTATTGGGATTAAAGGTGTTGGCTTAATCACTGCTTGTGGTTTCCCTGTTACCTGACATGTGTAACATGTTCTATGGAATTTGATTGTATGTATCCCTATGCAATCCTGGTCAAAAAAACCCTCTATTTTTCCCTGTCTTTCTAATTCCTAAATGCCACCCTCCCGCCAATTTGGAATTTCATGGGCAATCCTCAGCATCTCATTTCTATACCCAACTGGGATAACAATCTGATGTACCTCCCTCCAACTTTCATTTGGCTTAGACATGATCTGGCCTCCATTTTCTCATTAAACTATCACCCTTAATAACATACTGGAATACATTTTGCTTCTGCTTTTGAGTAAGCTGCCTGATGTAACTGTTTTAATTAGAAATCATTTTTCTGTAACTCCACTAGCCTCCTTGAGTTAAATGCTTCAGCTGAATTGTCCTGTAGTCTTTCCTCCTGAACAATGTTATCAAACACAATGCCAGCTAATTAGATTTTGATACCACCACCTTGCCTTTGAACTGCTTGCCCTCCTTGTTTTTGATAATCAGATTACAGGCACACAGGTTGAAACATCTCACAACCTGGAAACAATCCAGGATGCTCTCTCTGTAACACCTCTGTTGAAAATATTTCTACAGGCTGCTTAATTACCATAGGCATCACCCAAACCTGTGATCCAGCTGTATCATTACCTAAAATAAGTTAAAACCCTGCAATGGGCAATTTTTCCACTACTCCAACAATAACTTCATCTGCCTTCCATTTGCTCTTTAAATTTATCTTCCACAAGGGGATAGGTTTAACATCTCCATGAACCCCACTTATTATCACCACCTGCAATACCCCCTCTGAACAACAAATATCACTATCCCACAACATTAATGATTGACCAGCTCCTGTGTCTCTTAAAATTTTAACATCTTTACCCACTCCACCTTGTCCACATGGAAGGACTTTCCCTTCGCACACACAGTCTTTAAACATTTCTGCAACTTGCTCCTCAGAATTCTCTTGGGTAAATTGTGAACACATTCCCACATCTTTACCGATCACTGATTCTTCCTGTTTTACTTGTACACAAGCCACTGGTTTCTCCTATGCCTGAACCTCAGAACCCATAGTACTTTTACTTCCAGAACTTTTCTGCACCCCTATAATTCCAACATATTTTCCCAGTAATTTCCAACACTGCAGAATTTTTCGCTTGATGGGCAGGTGCATGCCCAACCCACTCGAGCATGAAATGATGCACAATGACATCAACCGAGCTTGCTGACGTCAATGTGCACACTCACGATATTTCACTAGGTGGGCATGGAGACTGAGGCATGACCGCCATTAATTAAGAGGCCAGTTAAGACCCTTGACATACAAATTGTCTCCAAGTTTACGTAGCCCGTGAGATTTTTTTGGCCATTGCGCGGACAGGCCACAATTGGCAAAAGCTCATCCACAGGTGGGATAAGAAGGGGCAGTTGTATTGTCAATGCAAGTAGTGAGGAGTTTTTGATATAACTTGCTGGTTGCTTCTGTGAACTGGACAGCTTCATCTCGCTTCAGAGCTGCATTCTGAGCAAATCTAGGCTTCATTTCAGGGCTCATTGGTGTCTACCAGGCCCCCAGAGGATTCAAACTGTGTGGGCCATTCCAGATATTAGACAGCCTTCCATAACCCTGGGGATAGGGATTGTGGCCTCCGGCGGAGGAGGAAGAGAGGGGCAGAAGGGAAAGGCCAGGTGTCCCAATGCAGCTTCCAGGGGAGCGACCTGTGGGAGGAGAGGCGCAGACACAAGTGGGGGCAGGGCCAGCAGGAAGTACAAGGTGGAAGGGGCTACAGAAGATGTCACTATCCTGCTGCCAGGGTTTACAGGTGGCGATGCAGCTACCTCAGTATGTCCAAGGTGTGATGCCGAAGGAGGCTCAGCCTCTCAAGGAAGACAGTGACCTCCATCTGTCAAAGGATCAGGCCAACTGTGTGAGTGGACACCCCATGCCAGTGGCAGTGAGGGTCCCAGTGGTCCTCAACTTCTATGCCTCCAGATCTTTCCAGGCTCGTTGGGGGATCTTTGTGGAGTCTCACAATCAGCCGTCCACAGTTGTGTCAAGCTGGTGACAAAAGCTCTGTTCAGGCATGCATTGACTTTCATTCATTACTGTACGGATGAGGCCAGCCAGGCAGAGTGAGCCAGAGGCTTTTCAGCGATTGCTGGCTTCCCCCGTGCCCAGGGTGCCATCATGTGGCCATTAAGTTACCAGAGGGTGAGCCCGATGCCTTTGTCAACAGGAAGGCATTCCACATGTGCAGATAGTGTGTGACCATAGGATGCAGATTCTGCACTCTGTGCATGGTAGCCAGGCAGCTCCCACAATGCTTACGTCCTGAGGCACTCGCAGGTGCCGAGGCTCTTCAGTGTTCCAGCCTGACTGGATGGATGGCTGCTGGGTGATAAGGCATAACGCCTCAAAAGGTTGCTCATGACGCCTCTAGGCCACCCAAGAGGAGGCCGAGCAGTGGTACGACAGGAGCCATACCTCCACAAGGGCGGTGGTAGAGAACAATGGGCCTTCACAAGGTGCACTTCCGATGCCTGGACCGTTCAGCGGGCACACTGCAATACTCCCCAGAGCGTGTGTCACTTATGGTGGTTGCATGCTGCACTCTGCACAATCTGGCACTGGCAAGGGGGGGACCCAGTGGAGGAAGATCATCTTGACGTAGCTGCACAGGCCACAGATGAGTCAAGTAGTGAGTCCAAGGATGAGCACAGTGAGGAGAATGCTGAGGGCATGGACGCTGACCTGGGTAACCTCCAGGGAGGCAGGAATACCCAAGACGCTTTTATCCAATGCTCTTTCAGCTAGCCTACCAAATAAGAACCACCACCACATGCCAGGGCTGCAGGATCCATACTCGACCCCTGACAGGAGCATTTCCTTGGCCAGAAACATGCAATAAAGTTTCAGGAGACACATGTCCATCATTACATAATGGCCTACCCTGCACCTACAGAACAAATGAAGCACACTGAGGCCAATAGCACAAAATAACATCTCATTTAATTGTGAATGTGAAGCATAGCTGAAAAAATGTAAAGCAAAATGGGGGATCAAGATATCACCTGTGATAAGGCCATCTTGTGCTTCAGGTGCTTTACATTTATGTTTGCGGGTACCACGTCGAGGTGCTCCCCCTTCGCTGGCACTGGCATTGGAGACAGCCTGCTGACTCTGCTGTCCTGTTGGCCTTGATGATCTTGGTGGTCGTCCTCTGGCTTCTGGAGCCTGTGAAGGCCCAACCTGGGAGGGATGGCATCTCCCTGGTCACTGCAGCGTCATCAGATGCCGTGGTCACTGGCAGAGGGGCTGAGAAGCTGCTACGGTCATCTGGAGCACCCCGAGAGGAACATGCAGAGATGACAGGCAGCTTATGCGCCAACGTGAGGTCACATTGGACCTCTCTGCTCACCATTGATGAATGGGCACCTAGCTGGGAGACTGGGTGCCCAATCCATCTCCCACACTGACACTGACCAGATGAGGTCATTGCCGATCTGTGGGCTTGGAGGTCTGAGCACATCCCCAGGGACCCCTGATTGAGCCCCTAGAGCAGCCTCTCCATGAGAGTCGCCACTCTCTCCATGGAGGAGGCATTGCACTCGGCCATGAGGGTCAACGCAGTGGTCATACTCCACATGGACTCCTCCACAATGGAGACTATGGCACGCATTCCCTCATGTATCTCCGCCAAATCCTCCTGCCCACCCCACTGGATATCCAGCAGCTACCGCCTAATGGACGACTCCAGCAGCCCATCTTCAGCATTGACTGAGCATTGTCCTGGTCTCCAGTGTCCTCTGACTGCCGGCACCTCTGCCTCTGCCTGCACCTCAAGCAAGTGTGAAGTGCCCTCACCAATGTGCACTGAGATACTAGATGGCGATCTTATGCCCACTGAGGTGCTGGTATCTGCACTAGTGCCTGCTTGACAGAGAGGGTGTGACGCAGGTGCATGCTCAGCATTGTGGTCCTCCGGGGTCAGGGATGGGTCTTCAGGCCCCTCATTGTGACTGCCTGCTGGTAAGCCTACAAGGGAGAAGAAGGACATGTCATTACTTTAAGTCATAACACTGTCACTGTGCAAGCCAGGCACCCTCGTCTTTCGATTATCAATGGGGATTCCAGGTTCGAGGCTCACATCAATATAGAGACTACATCAGAATGGTTTCAATAACCGACATTCTCACCTCAGTGCACTGCACTCTTACCTTCGTCTGGCACCCCAACCTCACCGCGGCCAGCTGACCGAGGTGCATGCACCTCTCCAGCTCCAGGGCCTCCTGCTCATAATGCATGAGGATTAGGAGCTGTGTAGGTCCACCACCAGTCTGCGACCTCTCGCTACTGTTATGGAATGTCTTCTCCTGAAAGGACAGAGGAGCATTGATTAGTCTACCTGCAGCACCATGGCCAACCCCACCTGAGGAGCACCTCAGCCGATTCATGATCCTGGAGCTGCATAGCACTTAGTCCAAGCAGCCAGGGCTCACCCCCTTGTCCAGCTCCTGCCTCATTGACATTTGCCACTTGCACTCTAACACCTCTGAGGTCCATGGGGGTTGGGCAGCTCTTACCCGTTCTGCAAAGTGACCCATGCCAACACGGTACTCACCCTTCCCAATCGCAGCAGATCATTGAAGCGCTTCCGGCACTGCACCCAGGTATGCCTCACAACATCGTGGCTACTGACCCTGGGTGCCACCTCCTCCCAGGCCTTTTCAGTGAGGTTTGGGGGGGCCTCCTCCTCCTGTCTCTGGGGACAAGGGTTTCCCTCCTGGCTGCAGCCTCCTCTAGGAGGGCTGCGAGGGACTCATCCAAGAAACACGGGGCCGACTGCCCTCCCGCCTGCCGTGTCCAACCGCAACGGGGTCCATGGAGACCTCAGCGTCCTTTTGTGGCATCCTTCCAGAGGCTGCCCTGGCTGGTTTTGAATTGGCAGCTAGGTTGCCATTGGACCTGGCAGACATCATGCCCCCGCCCACCCCTTTTCGCAGATTCCCCAGCTGCCATTCACGCTGGGAGGTCTTAATTGCCCCACGGGCGTGAAATCACGGTGCGCTGCAGATCGCGGGCGGCGGCTGGTTTCCTGACCAGCCCCACCAAGCCCGCACGCCAAGGGTAAAATTCTGCCCACTGACTTTGCATGCCCCACTTTATTACAATGAAAACACCTCAATTTTTGAATGTCACTCCTACCTTTAGAACCTTCCTTTTTATTCTGAGAAAATGCTTCCTGGGAATTTCCAGCAACTCCTCTTCCCTGACAACCACCTTCCTTTCACCTTCCCACTTTCTATCCTTTTTGGATTTAAAAGGGTGACGGAAAAAGTGTTTAGCTCTATGCACTAATACATAATCATCAGCTATCTCTGCTGCTTGTCTTACCATTTGAACCCTTTGTCCTCCACATGAATTCTCACTACTGAAGGGATTGAATCTTTAAATTATTCCAAAAGAATTACTTCCCTAAGAGCTACATATGTTGTCTCTATTTTTATTATCCACCGGTCAAAATTTATTTATTTTGCTCTCTCAAACTCAATGTAAGTTTGCTCAGGCTGTTTTCTCATATTCCCAAATTTCTGCCTGTATGCCTCAGGAACCAACTCATACGCACTCAAAATAGCCTTTTTCACCACATCATAATTCACCGATACCTCTTCAAATAGCAAAGCATATACCTCATGCGCTCTACCCACCAACCTGGACTGTAACAGTAATGTCCAGTACTCCTGTGGCCATTTCATCTGTTTAGCTAGCTTCTGAAATGAAATAAAGAATGCTTCAGCATCTTTTTCCTCAAACTTTGGAAGAGCTTGTACAAATCTAAGCATCTCCCCACTGGGTTTTAGGTTAAAGGTTTTTTCATCATCAGAACTCTCCTCTGAATCTGAGATCTTTTTTTAACTTCCAACCTTTTAAGTTGGTCTTTTCTTTCTCTTTCTTTCTCTCTTTCCCTTGCCTCTCTTTCTTTATTTTTCTCTCTTGCCTAAAATTCCAGTTCCAGCTTCCTTTCTTTCTCCTGCCTGTCTGCTTACTCCCTTTTAAATGCTCTTTCTCCTTCCTTTGCTTCTAATTCAAGTTTCTCCAGTTCCTTTGCTTGTTCAAGTTCAAGCGTCTTCATTTGTAACTGAAGTCTCACTACCTCTAGCTGTGACTCAGTAGTGTCAGGTGTCCCTTCCAACTGTAGCTGCTGTGCTATACCTTTAATTATATCTGCCTTCTTCACCCTT
The DNA here is from genome assembly GCF_964194155.1 of Cetorhinus maximus. NCBI lineage: Eukaryota > Metazoa > Chordata > Chondrichthyes > Lamniformes > Cetorhinidae > Cetorhinus > Cetorhinus maximus. Next base: position 16,332,523 of record NC_135887.1, read on the forward strand.
ACAGGTAACCCTAATTTTAACTTATCTGCCAATTCTGTTAACCTATCCTTGGATACTTTTTGTAAACCAATCAGAGTTATATCTTCTACTCTCAGACCAAGTTTTAGCAATTGCCAAAACCATCTTGCAGTCTCACCACTTATAAAAAAAAACTCACCAACTCCTGAATTCAAAGTGCTTCTTGTACTCGTAACCTTAAGATTCACCAATTCTAAACCAATCAAGGAATTACAAATATTATCCCACCAAAAGCCCCCAATTGTTATGATGATACAGCAGTTGGTAAAGGCTGAGTTGTTTAAATTCCCAAGGGAAACTTGAAGAACTGTCATAACCTATATTTTCATTTGGTATGTTTCAGATGCAGCTCTGAATTCAGGAATAAGACCACCAAGCCTCGAAAGTTTTTTTATATAAAACTAAATTAAACATTTATTAATTTAACATAAAATTAAACACATGCACATGTCTACAAATTACTACCATAATAACATTTAAACAATCCCCAAATTTAATCACTCCCAGGTAAATCTTCACCAAGGCAACAATAACTCATAGAATTTAAAGAGACACCAGGCAGTTTAAACACCAGGCAAAGCACATTTGACCTTACGAATTCAAAATGAGGTTCATTGCAATTTGGTTCCTTTGCAGACACAGTCATAGGCTCACATGCTGGTTAGATCTTAAATGCCTCTGACTCACACACACAAACTCCTTTCTGTTTATACCTAGCCTCTCCTTTGAATGTAAATTTTCCATTGTATCCTGAGCTTTTAACATCACATCTTCTATCAATAACAGCCAGGTGCAAGATTTTACCCATTCTTTTGAATGGTTTATTCAACAAATGCAAATGTATTCCTTACCCTCTCCTTCTTATGTTTATCTAATTAACATCTCAAAACCACTATACATCAAAGCACCCAGACAGTGGCTTTAATCCAATTAAAACACACACACACACATATAGACACAGACCCTAATACAACTCCAATTTAAAAATAATTTCCAATTACATTATAGACATTAATATCTCTCCATGACAGGTGGGGTGGTGGTGTTTGCACATGGAAAACCCAAAAACAAGTACAGCCACCTCATTATCGTTTCCACACAACATATACAATTTAGATTTTCTCAGTGCCACAACATGTGGCTTAATTGGCCTCGTGTCCCCTCAACCAGGGAGATGGAAAGTCAGTTTGTGATCCAGTGACAACTGTCTGAGTGTGTGGATGGTGAGGACGGATCCACCTAACCATTGATTAATAAACTGACCATCTTTTCAGACTCATACATAAATAATCAGTCAGGCAAGGCATTGGAGGGGAAACTTGACTTTGGGATTTTGGTGGTCATCTTGGCTTATTGGTTAATTAACAGTTACCCTTTATTTCCCAAACTGTGCATTTATCTCTCTTACCTTAGGAAATCATAGAGATTTATGGCACAGAAGGAAGCCATTTGGCTCAACATGTCTTTGCTGCCTGAAAAAGAGCTAGGCAGTCAAATCCCACTTTCCAGCTCTTGTCCCACAACCTTGCAGGTTATGGCATTTCAAGAGCCTATTCAATGTTTGTGCCTCTGAGACACCCTTTTAGGCAGTGAGCTCGAGACCCCCACCAACCTCAGTGAAAAAATTGTCAACTTCCCTCTCTCCCTTTTACCAGTTCCTTTAAATTTATGCCCTCTTGTTATTGACTTCACTGCCAAGGGAAATAGGTCCTTCCTATCCATTAACTAGATCCCTCATAATTTTGTATACTTCTATTAAATCTCCCAGCAGTCACCTCTGTTGCAAAGAAAACAATTCCAGCAGATCGAATCTTTCCTTATACCTAAAATTCTCCAGTCCTCACAACATCCTCGTAAATCTCTGTACTCTGGTGCGAGTGCAATTGCATTCTTCCTGTAATGTGACCAGAACGATATGCAGTACTCTAGCTGTGGCCTAACTAATGCTTTATACAGTTCTAGCATAACCTCCCTGCTCTCATATTCTATGCTTTTGCTGATAAATGAACGTTCATTGATATGCCTTCTAACCACCCTATTTACCTGTCCTACTTTCAGGGATTTAATGAGATGCACTCTAAGGTTCCTCTCTATCCTCCCCTTCATTAGTATGCTATCATTTATTGTGTATTCCCTTGCCTTGTTTGTCCTCCCAAATGCATTACCTTATACTTCTCCAGATTGAATTCCATTTGTCACTTCTCTGACCCCTGAGCAGTCCATGGATATCTTCCTGCAGTCTACAGATTTCTTTGTTGCTATCAACACTTGGCCAATTTTTGTATCTGTAAACTTCTTAATCATGCCCCTGACATTTCAATCTAAATCGTTGATATTCACCAGAAAAAGCAAGGGATCCAGTACTGAGCCCCGTGGAACCACATTGGAAACAGCCTTTCAATTACAAACACATATTGACCATTACATATTGACCATTACTCTTTGCTTCCTATCTCTGAGCCAATTTTGGACCCAGCTTGCTACTTTCTCTTGGGCTTTTTTTTTCCATATGGCAGTCTGCCATATGGAACTTTGTCAAAAGCCTTGTTAAAATCAATGTAGACCACATCAAATAAGCAACCCTCATCAATCCTGCTTGTTACCTCCTCAAACAATTCAACCAAGTTAGTCAGATACTACTTTCCCTGAACAAACCTGTGCTGACTGTCCTTGATTAATCTGGGCCTTAACACAGCTCCTCAGAATTTTTTCCAATACTTTGCCCATTACAGAGGTTAAACTGACTAGCCTGTAATTAATCAGTCTACTCCTTTCTCTTTTTTAAAATGAAGGTACAGCATTAGCAGCCTCCAACAATCATGCTTGTAGCCAGGGAGGATTAGAAAATGATGGTTGGAGCATCCCTTTCTTCTCTTGAAAATCACTTTACCTGGGCATAGAAATTTATCAAATTTCAAAGATGTTAAATCTCTTAACAGTTCCCATCTCACTATATTTAGCTTATCCAATGTTTCATATTCTTTCTTCTCAACTGTAGTGTCTGCATAATCCCTCCCCCTCCTTATGAAGATAGATGCAAAGTATTCATTAGAACCATCTCCACATCACCCCCTCTTTATACACTGGTTAACATTTTGCATCTCCAATTAGCCCGACTTTTTTTTATTAGTTCATGCGGTGTGGGCATTGCTGGCTAAGCCAGCATTTATTGCCCATACCTAATTGCCCTTGTTCAGAGGACATTTAAGAGTCAACCACATTGCTGATGGGTCTGGAGTCACATGTAGGCCAGACCATGTAAGGACAGCAGATTTCCTTCCCTAAAGGATATTAGTGAATGGGTTTTTACAACAATTGGTAATGGTTTTGTGGTCATCATGATGTTGCTGTTTGAAGGATTGACAATGTCATCATCAGACTTTCAATTCCAGATTTTTATTGAATTCAAATTTCACCATCTGCTATGGTGGAATTCAAACCTGGATCCCCAGAGCATTACCCTGGGTCTCTGGAACACTACTCCTGTGACAATACCACTATGCCACCACCACCTCCCCCTGTTTTTTCCCTAACTGCAATGCTTACCCTAGTTATCCTCTTGCTCTTTATGTATTTCACTATATGATTTCACTTGCCAACATCTTTTCATGTCGTCTCTTTGCTTTCCTGATTTCCTTTTTAATTTCACCCCGGCACTTTCTGTACTCCTTCAGTCTTTGTGCAGTATGAGCTCTCGGTATCTAACCTAAGCTTTCCTTTTCAGTCTTACACTACCTAGTATGTTTCTTAACATGAAGAGAGTGCTAGGTTTGGGAGTCCCACTCTCTTTTTGGGAACATATTTGCTTTGAACCCTCATTACCTCCTCTTTGAATCTCTCCCACTGCTTTGACACTGACCAGTGACTGTTTCAAGTCCACTTTTGCTGCATCACATCTCAACTTAGTAAAATTAGCATTTCCCCAGTTAAGAACATTTACTCCTGTCCTATCTTTGTCCATTGAAAATGATCATAATTTTCATAATACACCAAATCTAAATGAATCTTGATCACTTCCAACAAAATGCTCTCAGCTGATAGACCTTCCACCTGCCCAACTTCATCCCTTAAAGCTAAGAGATACAAGGATGTAACATGATCCAATGATCATATGATGCAAACTGTGACAGTGAAGTCGGATGTTGATGAATACATCCAAATTGATGTACCAAAGATATTTGCTCATAATGTGTAATTGTAAAATCCAGACCCAGCTGAAGCTTCTCGCATGTTTGCTAAGCTTATCGCGATGTTGAATAAATAAGTTAAATTCCCCTCTCCTGTCAGCCTGTGGAAGTAACCAATCAGTTCAAGCCAGAGATGCAATGTTTGTCAAGCGCAGGATAGGAACTTGTTTGGTTTATAATGTCATTTGGCCTATTAAGTCCATGCTGGTTCTCTGTAGGGTAATCCAATCAATCCCATTCCTCTGTTCTGTAGCTATAGCCCTGTCAGTTTATTTCCCCTCGTGTCCATCCAATTTCCTTTTGAAATCATTCATCATCTCTGCTTCCACCACCCTTTTAGGCAGAGAGTTCCAGGTCATTCACTCACTGCATAAAAATGTTCTTCCTCACAATTGCCCCTGTATCTCTTGCCCAAAATCTTCGATCTGTGTCCCCTCATCTTGCATGTTCTCTCAAATCTCGAGTCATAGACTTTCACTCTAAGACACGGATTCAAATCCCAGCTGGTGCAATTTAAAATTCAATTAATTAAAACCGGAGTTGAAAGCTAGTCTCAGTAATGGTGACCATGAAACTATCATTGATTGTTGTAAAAACCCATCTGGTTATCTAATGTCCTGTAGTGAAGGAAATCTGCCATCTTCAGCTGGTCTGGCCTGGATGTGTCTCCAGACCCACGGGTAATCTGGTTGACTCTTAACTACCCTCTGAAATGGCCTGGTAAGCCACTCGGTTCAAGGGCAGTTAGGGATGGGCAACATGGCCAGGAACACCCACGTTCTGTAAAATAATAAATATTAAAACAAAGTGAGGGGAGACACCCAATGGCATGATCCAAAAGATAAATTTGAAAGTGACAGAGATCAAGGTTCTAGAACATGAATTGCAGGGTGCGGCAGCATCAATCTGGGGGCACTGTGATTGTGAAAAGAGTAGGACCGGGGTTCATGGGACCGTACCCCAGTGGGGAGTTGATGCCTTCAGAAGAGGAGGGAATACGACTGATACAGTAAAATAAAGTTCCATCAACAGCTGCCTAAAACAAACTGGAGTTGAGGGATGACTGTTGAATGGTATTGCAAAAGTAACCAGTCAGGGTAATAGAACAAATGACAAACAAGCCAGGACAGGCCTGATGGGCCAAATAGTGTGTCATTCCAGAACTTGGATAAAGATTAGACTCGGAACAAGGACAGAAGCTACCCCAGAATAACAATGAAAAGCTGGTCTTTGTGCAGTCAAAGGGATACGAGATGTTAAAGTCAGTTGTAATCCTATTAATAATTATTTTGAGGGGATGTATATAACTATGTGTATGGGCCTAAAGATTTGAAAATATATAAAGGAATAATTCGTATGATCAACATTTATTTAAATAACTGAGCACATTTATTACCTGGCAAGCATGGCATATTGATTAATCAGCATCTGTCAGCTGAACTAAAAACACTGAATCACTGTTCAACACGTGAAATCTGCATGTTCAAATAATGGCAATTTCGATGGTAACAAATAATGGGACTTTCTGAAAGATCTGTCCAATGAACCCAAGATGGTAATGAACAACTGAGTGTGTTCCACAGCTGGTGAACTGATATTGTATTTACACAGCCATTAACACAGTCAGACTGCACGTGATCAGGACAGCTCATCGAGACCCTGCTTGATAGGTTACAGAGTTAATGCATAATCCTGCATAGGCCGTGTGACCATGCTCATTTCAGTGCTGGGCACCAACATCTCTGATTCATATGACAATTCTCACTCCTCCCTCCTCCCCTTTCCTCTTCCTTCTACTCAAAGGCACTTTCTATCAACGCGGGGACAATTCCATCAGTGCTCATGAGCTCCTGGTCATCTGACATTTGGCTGCTGGCCTGTGATACCTCCCAAGACAATCATACAGCCTGTTAACACTTAAGGTGGTGATAGTCTAATCAACCATGTGAGGTATTAAGCCTGATTCTAAATTCTTCTGTACACTTTCCAGCAGTAAGCTCAGAAACTGAAATTAACTAACACAGGGCAAACAAGGGTTTGTAAATGATCTTCTCTTTAAATCACTAACATATTGGCTAGAATGTATTAAAATCTGTATGTGTGGCACGTCATTCTTTATTTGTGTCGCACCACCACTCTGTGCCACAGCCATGCGCATACCATCACACACTTCTAACACTAGATGGAGCATCTTGATCCATGTATCGAAATGTGGGAGATGCATTAAGTTTTGGAATGATTCCATAGAATGGAGTGTTTTGATGAAAATTACACAGCTCCATTATCTTTAGAAACAAGCAAAAAAGGGGTTTCCTCGATGGCAGGGTGAATAAAGATACCGCTCAGTGTTCTGTTGTAGCTGATCTCTTTTAAGAACGGAAGAAATATGACCAGGTGTAGGCCTTTCGGCCCCTCGAGACTGCACTGCCATTCAATAAGATCATAGTTTGATCTGATTGTGGTCTTAACTCCACTTTCCAACTGCCTTCATAATTCTTAACTTCCTTAGATAAAAAATGTGTCTAACTCAGCCTTGTATATATTCAATGACCCAGCCTCCACTGCTCTGAGGAAGAGAATTCCAAATACTAGTGACCCTCTGAGAGAAGAAATTCCTCCTCATCTCCATCTTAAATGAGATATCCTTTACTGTATTTTGAATCTGTGCCCTCCAGCTTTAGATTCCCCCACGAGGGGAAACATCTTGTCAGCATCCACCCTGACAAGCCCCCCTCAGAATATTATGTTTCAATAAGATCACTTCTCATTATTCTGAACTCCAATGAACATAGGCCCAAACTGCTTATCTTCCCTCATAAGACAACCCTTTCATCCCAGTGATCAGCCTAGTGAACCTTCTCTGAACTGCCTCCAATGTAAATATGTCCCTCCTTAAATAAGGAGACCAACTGTACACAGTACTCCAGGTGCGATCTCACCAATGTCTTGTACAGTTCACATAATCACAGAATTGTAACAGTGCGGAAGGAGGCCATTTGGCCCATCATGTCTGTACTGGCTCTCCAAATGAACAATTCACCAAATGCCATTCTTCCGCATTTTCCCAGTAACTCTGCAGTTCTTCCTTCTCAGATAACAATCCAATTCCCTTTTGAATGCTTCGTTTGAACCTGCCTCCACCATACTCTGAAGCAGCGCATTTCAGACCTCAACCACTCGCTGGATGAAAAAGTTTTCTCTCCCATCACTTTTTCCTTCCTTTGCAAATTACTTTAAATCTGTGCGCTCTTGTTCTCGATCCTTTCTCGAGTGAAACAGTTTCTCCCCCTCTACTCTGCCCAGGCACCTCATTTTGAATACCTTTATCCAATCTCCTCCCAGATAAAAGTAAAATACTGAGGATGCTGGAAATCTGAAATAAAAACAGAAAATGCTGCAAAAACTGAGCAGGTCTGGCAGCATCTGTGGAGGGAGATACAGAGTTAACATTTCGAGTCTGAATGACTCTTCTTCAAAGCCTTCTCTCAGCCTTTTTTTCTCTAAAGGAAACAGTCCTAACTTCTCCAATCTATCTTCAAAACTGAAGTTCCTCATCCCTGGTGAATCTTTTCTGCGCTCCCTCCAATGCTTTCATATCTTGCCTAAAGTGTGATACCCAGAACTGAATGCAATACTCCAGCTGAGGCAGATCTAGTGTCTTATCCAAGTCCAATAACCTCCTTGCTCTTGTACTGAATGCACCCATTAATAAAACCTAGGACAATGTATGATTTATTAATCGCTTTCCCAAGCTGTCCTGCCAACTTCAATAGCATGCATATATACACCCAGGTCCTTTTGCTCCTGCACCCCCTTTAGAGTAGTACGCTTTATTTTATATTGTCTCTCCATGTTCTTCCTACCAAAATGAAGCACTTCATACTTCTCCAAATTGAACTTCATCTACCACCTGTCCACCCATTCCACCAAAGTGCCCACGTCCTTATGAAGTTCTACACTATCCTCCTCACAGTTCACAATGCTTCCAAGTTTTGTATTATCTGCAAATTTTGAAATTGTGCCCTGTACACCAAAGTCTAGGTCACTAATATATATCAGGAAGAGCAAGGGTCCCAACACTGACCCTTGGGGAACTTCACTACAAACCTTCCTCCAGCCTGAAAATATCCATTAACCACGACTCTGTGTTTCCTGTCACTCAGCCAATTTCACATCCAGTTTGCGACTGTCCCTTTTATTCCACAAGCTATAACTTTGCTCACAAGTCTGCTGTGCGGCACTGTATCAAATGCCTTTTGGAAGTTCACGTACACCACATGTCAAGGCATTGCACTCATCAACCCTCACAGTTGCTGCTTCAAAAAATTCCAGCAAGTTAATTAAACACGATTTTCCCTTAAGAAATCCATGCTGGTTTTCCTTAACTAACCCACATTTGTCCATGTGACTATTAATTTTGTTCCTAATTATTGTTTCTAGAAGTTTTCCCGCCACTGATGTTAAACAGACTGGTCTGTAGTTGCTGGGCTTATCTCTACACCCTTTTTTGAACCAGGATACAATGCTTGCAATTCTCCAGTTCTCTGGCACCTCCCCTGAGTCTAAGGAAGACTGAAAAATTGTGGCCAGTGCCTCTGCAATTTCCACTCTCATTTTCCTTAGTATCCTTGGATGCATCTCATCCTGTCCTGGTGCCTTATCAACTTTAAGTAAAGACAGTCTATCTGATGCCTCCTTCTTATTAATTTTAAACCTTCTAGTATCTGTATTACCTCATCTTTTACCATGGCCTGAGCAGCATCTCCTTCGTTGGTAAAGACATATAAAGTGGTCATTTAGTACCTCAGCTATGCCCTCTGCCTCCATGTGTAAGTCCCCCATTTGGCCCCTAATCAGCCCAACTCTTCCTTTTACCATTTTTAAAAACTATTTAAATGCCTATAGAAGAATTCCCTTTTATGTTAGCTGCCAGTCTCTTTTCATACTCCCTCTTTGCTTCTCCTATTTGTTTTTTCACCTGTCCCTTGAACCTTCTATATTCTACTGCAGACTTTCCTACTTTTACACCCAACTCCACTTGCAATAAAGGCCAACATGCCGTTTACCTTCCTAATGACTTACGGTACAACCATGCTAACATATTGTGATGTGAGGTACCTGATTGTAATCAGAGCAGAAAGGTGGGTCCTGGTGCCAATGGATTTGGGAGGGTAATATCACACAGGTGAGGTAGACTTGTGGTGTGAGATAGGATCTGAGTGTTTTATAACTAAAGATGAGTGGCTTTCATTTAAATACTGGGAAATTAGTTGATGAATACAAGTTATTTTAAAACTAGATGTTTGGTTTGGGAGGGCGGTGTCAAAAACTGGCTTTAAAGTCAACTATTGACCAGAATCTGAACCTACAACCCCCTCAGTTAAACATAGGAAAACTGAATAAGAAATGTTGGCATTTAAGGGGAAACTGGATAAGTGAATGAAGGAGAAAGGAATAGAAGGATAAATTGAGAGGGTTAGGTGAAGGATGCATGGGAGGAGGCTTTGGCACTGCAAAACACTAGCATAGACTTGGTGGGTCCAATGTCCTGTTTCTGTGCTCTGGAATCCATGCAAAGATGTAGCCAGTAATGTGAATTTTGGAAATCACAAATATCCTGATTCTACAGCTGACTTTTAGTGAATATATTGATTCCAATGAAGTTGTTGCCTCTCTATATAGCACTGATTGTTGATTGGTTGCACAGGAGTTGGGGGGGGGGGGGCACTTGTCCAATTGGGGGTTGGGACTATACCCAACCTTTAAGGTTTAACAACCACATTCTCATAAACTCATAGATGTTTACAGCACAGAAGGAGGCCATTTGGCCCATCATGTCCGCATCAGTCGACAAAGATCTGACTACACTAATCCCATTTTCCAGCACTTGGCCCATAAGGCTTGGAGGCTATGGCAATGCAAGTGTATATCTAAATACTTCTTAAATGTTATGAGTTTCTGACTCAACCACCCATTCAGGCAGCGAGTTCCAGACTCCCGCCACCCTCTGGGTGAAAATATTTCTCCTCAACTCCCCTCTTAGCCTTCTACCTCTTACCTTCAATCTATGTCCCAGGGTTATTGACCCCTCTACTAATCTTACACACCTCTATCAGGTCCCCTCTCAACCTTTGCTGTTCCAAGGAAAACCAGCCCAGCCTATTCCATCTTTCCTGATGGCTCAGACCCTCCCAGCCCAGGCAGGCCCCCTGGTAAACCTCCTCTGCAATCATACCCTTCCTTTGACATTGACTGAACCATGGACCCTGCACCTGGTGAGGAACCTCAGTGCAGGAAGGGTGCATCCAGCGTGGGCGGAGCCAGACAGTGGGCGGGGCCGGGGGGGGGGAGAGTGCAGCGTGGTGGGCGGGGCCAAAGGCGAGCAGCGCGCGCGCGTTGGGCAGGGCCCGAGGGTCGCGCGGTGGGCGGGGGCGGTGGGCGTGGCCGGAGGTGGGCGGGGCCGGAGGAGGGTAGCGCAGTGGGCGGGGCAGGACGAAGGCCGTCGTGGGTTTTTCTCGCGGTGGACAGGATCGTGGTTGGGGGGGAGAGGAGGCGCTGGGTGCAGCGCAGTGGGGCGGGGTCTGGGTCTTCTCGCGCGGAGCTAAAGGGGCGGGTCAGTGGCTCCCTCGCGGGTTGTGGGCGGGGCCTGAGCCGAGTTCTCGCGAGGGCTGGTGAGTGTATCAGTTTGCAGTGGGAGGTAGGGAACACGTGGGGGTGGCGGCGCCGGGAGCGGGAGGACCGGAGTCCCGGGGATTGAGCACAGTCAGAGCGGCCTAGCGAGGCGCCAACCTTGGCCTCCCGCCAGAGCAGCGGCCGGGCACCTCCTCCTGAAGCCGGTCTCCCCCGGTGAGTGTTTCCGCAGTGCTCCCGGTTGAGGCCTATCTGACTGCGGTGCTGGTGAGGAGGAGGAGGAGGGGGGTCCATCCGTTTCAGTTTATCCCGGTCCCCCCCCCCCCCCCTCCCTCTCTCCTCACTCGGCGGCTTCTTTCTCTCTCTCTCTGGAAGCCGGCGAGCAGCCGCTGCGGGGCTGTCGGTGTCTCTTCCCTGGGTGACCCTACCCAGCTGAGCCCAAGGTCGGGCTGCAACATGCGGCTGGGCCCTGGGGCAAGTGCGGGTGGTGGGGGTGGGGGGAGCCCGGCCTGTCGTGAGGAGGTGGGAGTCCCGGGGAGAGGCAGCAGCAGCACTGGAGCGGAGCTGAGCTGGGCCCCCCGGCTGCACAGGGACACCATCCGGCCTGGGAGTGGAGGTCACCGGGGCGGCTGCTGTTCACCTTCACCGGGGCGGGGAGGGCAGCAGCCGGGGGTTGACCAAGCGGGAGAACGGGGCAGGGGGTGTGGGTGGGGAATGGAGGCCAATTTAAACCCTGACAGAAATAGAGAGGGTCCCTTTTCTGTCAAGTGATTGTGGGGGAAGGTCAGAGCTTGGAGTTCTTGAAGAGAAATTCTTGGGCAGTCGGTTCGTGTTGTCCGGAATTGGCTTCAGTTCTCAGGGCGGTTTCTCAAGAATAGCTGCTCGTTTCTTCTGCGTGGAGTATTTTCGCGGACCATTATTGCAGGGCAAATTATAGAAGTATCACAAACCCCACCCCTGCACACCCACACACACACACACACGTGTGTTAAAGACTTGTCTGTGTGTTGTTGCCTGTCACTTGTGTGGGATTCCCAATTCCATATTCAAGCCGGAGGCACCTGTCCTACTTTGGTGATTGGACCATGTGTTGTTGGCACAGGCCATGCCAGTCATGCTGCCTGTGTCCTGGTCTGCCCTTTCTGACAGCAGCACAGTTGTTGCAGAATGAGCTCCACTAATTGTAATGGGACTTATTCAAACCGTTTGCGCATATTCCAGCTTGCCTAATGATTTAGCCTTTCTTTAAAAGTGCAGAAATGACTTCTAATTATCAGGAATACCGTAGTGAGCAGTGTTTGGCTGCATTGTAGCCAAATAAAATAAACTAACATTTAAAATAACAGCATTGTGGATGGAAACTTCAACTTGACAATCACTGCTTCAGCCTCTCTAGATGTGTAGTATTCTCTTTGCTGGTATTTTTAAATGTTTCATTGCACAGATTGTAGCGGTATGTCCAATCTGATTAAAGCGTGCCGTTTTGATATTGCACACAGGCAATTGGTTAAATCAGAAGTGACCTCTAACAGATCATGTCTTGGTGTTGAAATGGACTGCTGTCATTGTGCTGATAGCTCCATCTTAAAAGGGACCACCTTTTTGATGCCCTTTTCTTAAATCAGTTCTGTGTTGCTGGTGTGCTCCCAAAATAAGTTGACCTTGTTTCTGTGCAAACTTGAGTCTTGTGTCAGACCCAGTTTGGTTGTGGCATTTTAATGTTCCCAACCTGGGTTGACTTGAGATCGGAACAGCCATTGTAACTGCTGACTGGGTGTAGGGAGTGAGTGAACACAGAGGGCATGATTAACATGACTAGCGTTCTCTATTTGCAGGTGATTGCGTTTCCACTTCTGTTTATTTCCTGCACTTTGGGAATTGAAGTCTTCTGGGTGGGGGGGCACATATAGAAATGTTTAATTTGGTTCATTTTATGAGAAGGGGAGCTCAACTAGCAATGTTTATATCTGTTATGCAAGGGTATTTTTGAATGCTTACTGGTTGTTTGTGGGCTACAGGCCTTCAATGAAAGAAGACATCACGTGGTGACGGGTTTCGGGATGGGGGGACAAATGCTGAGCTCAAGGAGGGTGTGGTTCGAAGTGAAGCAGCAGAGGGGTTTTGCGAGGGAAATCCTGAGTGTGACTTGGGCAGCTTAAGGCTTGCTGAGCAATGCTGGGTGACGGAGGGCTGGTCAGGGATGGACAGTTTGGGAAGTAACTGCTATCGTACTGGCGAAGGTCAAAAATGGAAGGTGGAACCATGGCTTGTTTTCAGACGTTGGATTTTAAATGAGACTGGGAGCCTGTCGATTGGCCCATTGGATTTGTTGCAGAGTCTGATACAGATCCTGGGCTTTTGGATAAATTGTAGTTTTTGGAGGGTAGATGATGGAAAAGGGAACAGTGCTGGGGCTATGGGCGGGGCTCGTGGTGTGAAGTGGAGAGAACCAGTGCAGTGCTGGCTAGTATTGGTGGGGATGAGGGTTAGTGGGCAGGAAGGGTAAGTGCATGGTCAGAAGTTTATTGGGCGTGGGTTGAGGGAGTAGGTGGGAAATCTTATAGGTTCGATGGAGAGAGAAGCATGACGTGGATTCAGGTGGGGGCTGTCTGACAGATTGGGGAAGAGAACGCAGCAAGAAAATCTATTTTGGTGACAGTTTTGAGGTCCTTGTACATGCGGCAGGTGTTGTCGGTGATGAAGTGATCTGGGGCTTATCTCCCCTGTAGGGTGATGAGTATTGGCTCTGTTTTGGCAATAGTCCGTGAGAGCTGGTGAAGTTCAGCCTAGACTGATGGGGCGTCTGGCTTGCTGCCTATAAGAATCTTGAGCTTGGGCAGCCTTGTGGTGCCCTTTTGATTATAGACAAACATCCATTACCTAGTGAACAGGAATCTATATTGCAAAACTATCCCTGATTGTACTCGAGCTGGCACTCAGTAAGAACACATGGTGGCCAGGAGTATGGGAAAGTCACAATGCTGAAGTAAGGCACACTCTTAGTCAGGAATGAGGCATGTTTGGGGCAGGGTTAAGCATGACTGCGCTGTATCTGTCTGTACTTGATGTTGACGCTGGATGTCTGGAATTGTCTTGCCTTCCAGGCAGGATTTCAATCTAATTTAACACATCATCTTTGTTCCCAAAGCTTCACTTCCAAAATGTATGTTTTTGAGTCTTTTTTTTTGTCTAAGTATCATAATCTTTGGTCAGTGATTTTGGTGTGTGCCTGACGACCATGTGTGCACATGGTATGAGGGAGCTTGGATGCCATTGCTGGAACTGACCTTGGCTGCTCCAGATGTTTTGCACCAGCTCAGGTGAATGGACAACATGGCCTTTAGTGGTTTTTAGATTGTCTTCCAAGATTAGTGGCAGATCCAAGTGTTCATCCCCTGAAAATGATGGACTGTGTGTTGCACCTCTTTTTTTTTTAAACTCTTGTGTGCGCACGCAGCCTGGTTTCACGCCTCTGTTCATGCCAGGTGGTACATGGTGATCTGAAAAAGGCAATTAATCGGCAGCATGCGAGACAGATCAAAACTAATCAATGATGGCACAGGGAGAGCGTGGCTGGTTTGGTTGATCGGGGGGTGCGTGGATTAAGGTGGAAGAAGTGGCCGCTTTGCAACCTTAAAGCGCTTGTGCACGTGGACTGCTCCATTGTGGAGAAATGCAGCTCCTCTGCATTGGAGACAGTCAATGTCAGATATCACTTATGTTATCAATTTAATAAAATGTCATGGGTTGCTTCATTCAGCAAGTGTGTTTCTGGCTCTTGGGACATTCACAGGTGTAGAGTTAAAGCACTGTTTAATTGGAATTTTTGCCACGGTTCAAAATTGTTGAGGATGATGGAGAGCAGGGGGGCATATTCTTAAACTTAGAGCCGGGCTGTTAAGCGGTCATGTCAAGAAGCACATTGTATGAAGGATTGTGGAAATTTGGAACCCCTCCCCATCCCCTCAAAAAAAAAATTCAATGCATAGAAGACTTTGGGATTCCCTTTTTTATTGGCATATAAATAGCGAAAGGTGGTAAGAAGAGGAGTGGGGACAATTAGGGACCTAAAAGGTCCTACATGGAGGCAGAGGGCATGGCTGAGGTATTAAATTAATATTTTGCATCTGCCTTTGCCAAGGAAGATGTTGCTGTGCAGGTCATGCTGAAAGATGAGGTCATTCAGACACCAGCAGGGTTTAAAACTGATGAGGTGATATTGGATAGCCTGTCTATACTTAAAGTTGACAAGGCACCAGGACTAGATGTGATGCATCCAAGGATACTGGGGGAAATTGCAGAGGCACTGGCCATAATTTTCCAGTCTTGCACTCTGGGCTGGTGCCAGAGGACTGGAGAACTGGAAACACTACACCCTTCTACAAAAAGTGGTGTAAAGATAAGGACAGAGTCAATTTAACTTCGGTGGTGGGGAAGCTTCTCACCAATAATTCGGGACATAATTAATAGTTAATGGACTGGGTGGGCAGGTGGCAGATGAAGTTCAATGCGGAGAAATGTGAAGTGATTCATTTTGGTAGAGAGAAAATATAAAAGAAAGCGTCCAACTCTAAAGGAGATGCAGGAGCATAGGGACTTGGGTATAGGATCTTTTATGCTCACCTAAGAAGGTCGATATGGCCTCCGTTTAACATCTGATCTGAAAGATAGCACCTTTGACGGTGTAGCACTCACTCAACACGGCACTTGGTGTAAACTGGATTATGTGCTCAACTGGAACTTGAACCCACAATGTTGGGGCCCAGAGTCACAGCGCTACCAAACTTGCCATGGCTGACAATCCCAGGACCTGGGTGTATATGTGCATGTCATTGAAGGTGGCAGGACAGGTTGAGAGCGCTGTTAATAAAGCATACAGTATCCTATGCTTTGTTAATAGGGGTAAGAGCAAGGAAGTCATGTTAAACTTGTATCATAACTGGTTGGCCTCAACTGGCGTATTGTGCCCAGTTTTGGCTGCCACACTTAAGGAAAGATGTGAAGGCATTACAGTACAGAAAAGGCTCGAGTGTTTCCAGGGATGAGGAACTTCAGAATCGCAGAATTTTAACAGTTGCACAGATTGGAGAAGTTGGGACTTGGGACTGTTTTCCTTGGTGAAGAGAGGGTCAAGAGGAGGTTTAATAGAAATATTCAAAATCATGAGGGGTCCGGACAGAGTAGATAAGGAGAAAATATTCAATTGGTGGAAAAATCAAAATATGAGGACACAGATTTAAGATAATTGGGAAAAGAGGCGATGGAGATATGAAAAACCTTTTCATCCAGCGAGTGGTTAGGGTCTGGAATGCAATGCCTGAGTGCATGGTGGAGGCAGGTTCAATGGAGGTATGCGAGAGGGAATAGATTATCTGAAAAGGAAGAATGTGCAGGGTTAGGGGGAGTGATGGAAGGTAAATGTTGTCTTTGGAGAGCTGGCTTAGATGTGATTGACCAAATTCGCCTGCTATAAGAATTGTGGTTCTGTGATTTTTCTTTGATAGGTAAGGGGCATGGAGTCAAGGTGGGTCGATTGAGTTAAGATACAGATCAGCCATGATTGAATTGAATGGCTTTAGAAAGTTGGAGGGTCTGAAAGCCACTAAGAACAGGAGGAGGCCAGGGTATAAAATGTCACACGGTGCATTTGTGCAGTTCACAAGTAACCTGCCCTCTATCCTGTAAACCATCAACATTGGAAGCTGGTGTGTACAAGTTTCAGGTAATGGTTGCCAAGAGCTGGGGAGAGTGCTCCTATGTGATCAGTGCTTGATGTCTCCCAGTGGCTGGGAGGGGTATGACTGAGCCATATCTCTGATCTAGTCAAACCATGGGACTGCTGAGAGCAGTTGGAATATGAAAGACTGCCAGGCTTCTGTAATGGGGAAATTAATTATTGAAGTGAGTCCTTTTTTTCCAATCTCGCTTGAAGTGATAATTTCTCTTCAGCCTGATTTTACTTCTTGCTCAGATGTGTAAATGTCTTTATTACCTCCTTTAAGTTGCTTGTACTTAAAATGACTTCTTTCCATTCATGGTGGAAGTGTCAACAGCACTTTGTCACTTTGTTTTCAGGTCTTTATCAATTTGAAAGGTTAGGCACTGCAAGTAAACAGTGTTCAAAGGGTTGTCTCCATCAAAGCAGGAGCTACTGACTGGAATGGTAACTAGAGTGAAATTAGTGTTGCTTTTACTTTGAAATGAATAGTTGGTTCGGGTGAGAGCCTTGCTGTTTCTTTCTATATGGGTGTGAATTGACTCTGCCACTCCTTGCGGGCTTGTGCCATCTACTCTCTCTTCAGAACTGTTTCATGCCCTCAGGGGTGGGTGGGGGGCAGGTTCCCCTCGTTTTAATCATTGGACGTTACAACACAATCGTGTATGCGGAGTTGCTACAAAGGTCACCTTAAATTTTTGTAACTCCATAGTTATGTGGGTAGACTCCAGGAATTGGGGCTGCCCTCAAGAAGAGGAAATTTGATGGAGGTTTTTAAAATTGTGGCTCTGGGCAGAGTAGATATGGAGGAACTGTTCCTGTTGGCACAACAGTAGATAGCGCGAAATGAAAGAAACTGCTGCCCGTCCCTGTCGGCTGGGGTGCCCCACCACCGCACCCCTGCTGCCTGTCCCTGTCGGCTGGGGTGTTCCACCACCCACCACCTCACCCCTGCTGCCCGTCCCTGTCGGCTGGGGTGCTCCACCACCCACCACCTCATCCCTGCTGCCCGTCCCCGTCGGCTGGGGTGCTCCACCACCCACCACCTCATCCCTGCTGCCCGTCCCTGTCGGCTGGGGTGCTCCACCACCCACCACCTCATCCCTGCTGCCCATCCCTGTCGGCTGGGGAGCTCCACCACCACACCCCTGCTGCCCGTCCCTGTTGGCTGGGGAGCTCCACCACCACCACCACCACACCCCTGCTGCCCGTCCCTGTCAGCTGGGGTGCCCCACCACCCATCACCACACCCCTGCTGCCCGTCCCTGTTGGCTGGGGAGCTCCACCACCACACCCCTGCTGCCCGTCCCTGTTGGCTGGGGTGCCCCACCACCACCCACCACCGCACCCCTGCTGCCCGTCCCTGTCGGCTGGGGTGTTCCACCGCCACACCCCTGCTGCCCGTCCCTGTCGGCTGGGGTGCCCCACCACCACCCACCACCGCACCCCTGCTGCCCGTCCCTGTCGGCTGGGGTGCCCCACCACCACCCACCACCGCACCCCTGCTGCCCGTCCCTGTCGGCTGGGGTGCCCCACCACCCACCACCACACCCCTGCTGCCCGTCCCTTTCGGCTGGGGCACACACTTTTGTATTGGTCAAATGACATCCACCAATATTCCCCCTCTACTGCACAGCAATCCACAGGCCAATGTACAAGCCAGTTCCTTTTAAATTATCCTGTCTGCACTACTGTGCAAAAAAGATTTAAAGGGATCCCACACTTTAACAAATTGTCCATGTCTCCCCCCAAAAAAATGACAGGGGATGTTGGCACTAACCATTGGACATCACTGTAGGAGTCAATTACATAGGCGCTGTTTATATTGTATTAAGCAGACTGACCATTTTAGGCAGTTTAGTATGTACTTAACCTTGTACGTGCCAATTTTCAACAGCCCTGCTTGAGTTCAGACCCATTCTGGTCTTAGTTTCAATCAGCTGGTTGTGGTTCAGAGTGTGTTATCCACCGTAATGTGACAGCCAACCATGGGGGGCAATTACAAAGTGAGATTTGTTTTATTTTTGAGTGTTAGCCACTTTTCGCTTTCTCTACTCTTAAGTGGGAAAACCACGCAAACACCAACACTCCCACTGTAATGTAAACCTCGCTGAGAGTTCAGCCCCCCAGGTGGGCTACAGTTACAGGGGCCAGGTGATTCCCGTGCCCCTTGCAAAAGTAGGCATTGTAATTACCATTGAGGTTGGGTTTGGGGTATTTTGAGAAACTGGTTTTAACGTTGGGATTTTTTTTCTTTGTTGCTTCATGGGCTGTGGGTGTCACTGACGAGGCCAGAATTTGTTACCCACCCCTAATTGCCCTTGAACTGAGTGGCTATTGCTGGGCCATTTCAGAGGGCAGTTGAGAGTCAACCACATGGCTGTGGGTCTGGAATTGCACGTAGGCCAGACCGAGTAAGGGCGGTAGATTTCTTTCCCTTAGTGCGACAATCTATGATCGTTGTCATGGCCCCCGTTACTGAGACTAGCTTTCAATTCCAGATTTTATTAATTGAGTTTTAAATTCCACCAGCGGCTGTGGTGGGATTTTGAACCCATGTCCCCAGAGCATTAGTCTGTTGCCACTATGCTACCGTCTTCCCCCTAATAGCACTGCAGTTAAGCAGAGAGTATTTGTTAGAGTGGGTGGTCAGTTTGCAGGGTGCCAGTGCTGCTGTTGAACTGATCCACTGGAAGAGCGTTTGTGGTGCAGTGATGAGAACAGGAGCAGGAGTAGGCCATTCAGCCCCTCAAGCCTGCCCCGCCATTCAATAAGATCCTGGCTGATCTGCCCCAGGCCTCAACTCCTCCTTCGTGCCAGCTCCTCATAGCCCTCAACTCGCCAATTTATTTCAAAAATCTATCTACCTCCTCTTTAAATCCTTTCAGTGATCTAGCCTCCACAACTCTCTGGGGTAGAGAATTCCAGACATTCACTAGCCTCTGAGAGAAAAAATTCCTTCGCATCTCGGTTTTAAATGAGTGCCCCCATATTCTGTAACCATGTCCCCTAGTTCGAGGTTCCCCCACTTGTGGAAACATCATCTCAACAACTACCCTGTCAAGCCCCCTCAGAGTCTTGTACATTTCAATGTAGAACTTTCGCCCCTCCATTTGTGATCTTGCTCGTTGTATTGCCAAGAGGGGATTAATTTGAAGTGTAGACTAATTCTTGTTGTCCCAACGTGGGTGTGCTTTGCATATTCTGTCCTCGAATAAACTTGTAATCAAGTTAATATGAATTGCACAGACCTGATTTGTACTTTTGTCAGGGTGGGGAAAGAGAAGTTGTTCTAAATTAGAGGCACCAAATCATGATGAGTTAAGAATAACATTGGTTAAATTGAATATAATGCCTACCTTGAGTAGACTGGTTGTGGAGATGATGTGGTAAGACTTTTCACTTGGGTGGTCCTGAACCTATATTTATTTTTAGCTCTATACTTATTCTGCAGAGAGATGCCTGCCTCAGGTGATCAGGTTGCAGAAGTGGTTATTTTGGGTGCTTTCCCTATTCAGCAATAGAAGCGTGTGTCAATATCTCACTGCCGGGGGATGGGTTGTCGTTTTATTTTGCTCCCACCCACCCCCGCCTGGTGCTCAAAAGTTCTCACTGTCGATTGGAGCAAGTGCTGAATTGCGTCATTTCACTGTGTCTTTGACCTCTAGTATATCTCCTGCCATTGTCGGCCTCTGTCTTGGGAACCCCCCCCCCCCACCCCCCCCCCCCCCCCCCCTCCACTCCACTTCCCAACCCTCCCTTATAATACGCTCTTCAACTAAGCTTTTTTTCCACCATCCCCCATACCTAATACTTCCTTCATTGGCATGCTACCCATATTATTTTTGCTTCCCTCTATGCGTGGGTTTCCTATGTTAAAAGATGTTCTGCGTTGTCACAGTAGCATGGTGGTTAATGAGTGTCAGGGCCGCAGTGGATGCTGAACAGAGATGATCAGCATGGAGCTCAGACTTGCCTGCCTTAGAGATGAATTGTAATTTCCCCCCACTTTCCCCTTTTTTTTCCCTCCATCCCACAAATGGTGCATGCGCGTGTTACTGGCTAGCTCCCCTGGTTGACCAGCTTTCCATTGCTTGCAGGCAACACCCAATCCTGTAACACTTGATGCCTCCATGCACGATTGAGATCGGGCGTAACCAGAGCAGTGAGCGTCAATTTGAGCTCTGCCGGCTGGGATATATCCTAGGATACTGAGGGAGATGAGAGAACAGATTTAATCATGCCCCTGTTAGCTGTGTTGAGTGTGGATGCGTGCAGGAGAGCTGAAGATGAGCCACTTGATACCAGTCGAGGTGACCAGGGTAATCGAGATAATTACAGGCTGGCTAACTTAACATCTCTGATCAGGGAAGAATTAGCCTCGAACATGCACCTAGTGACACACAAGTGTTCAAAAGAACTGAACTTGTAAATGCATGCATATGTATCCTTACAGATCCCACCTTGACCTGTAACGTTTCAACACGCTGTAGTGAGTGTAGCAAAGACTGGGTTGAACAAATACAAGCGCTGCTTATGGAATGGTGGGTAAATTGGAGTTAAGGGCACTGACCTGCCCACCTTGGTTTCCAACTCTGGGATTCTTTTATCTGAGTTGGGAGAATGCAGCCAAAATACTAGTTTAATGCTTGCACTTTGTGTCTCTCTTAGCTTGGTGAGGTGTTACACCGGTGCGTATCTTGGATAGTGCAATGCATTCAGCTTCCGTCTTTGGCAGCTCTATGGCCCAAAAGCAAGCTCTGCCTCACTCTTAAGCCTTATTTTTTTTTTAATGCTCAGTTTTTATCACAGAATTTACAGCACCGGTGGGGACCAACTGGCCTATGCTGGTGTTTGTTCTACACGAGCTTCCTCCCATCATAATCCATCTGTATATCCTATCCCTCCCTTCCTTCGGGTTTATCTAGCTTCTCCTTTAACATGTCCATGCCATTTACCTCAGCTACTCCGTTTGGTAGTGATTCCCATAAATTCTAACCTCTCTGAATAAGGTTTCTCTTCAATTGCCAACTGGAACTATGAAAGACTATTTTACATCGTGTGTGGATATTATGGAGAACGTGACTCCCATGCTTTAAATGGGTTTTTGGAAAAAAAATTCTTTCATGGGGGGTGTGAGCGTTGCTGGTAGAGTCAGCATTTGTTGCCCGTCCCTAATTGCCCTTGAACTGACCTTTCTCGGCCATTTTGGAGACATTGCTGTGTCTCTGGGGTCATCAGTAGGGCAGACCAAGTAAGGGCGGCAGATTTCCTTCTGCCAAATGTCATTAATGAACCAGATGGCTATTTACAACAGTCGATAGTTTCATGGTCACCGTTGCTGAGAGTAGCTTGCAATTCCAGTTTTACTAATTGAAATTCAATCCCACCAGCTGTCATGGTGGGATTTGAACACGTGTTCCCCAGAGCATTAGCCCAGACCTCTGGATGACTAGTCCAGTGACATTACTGCTAAGCCACTGTATCCCTCTGAAGTAGAATTCCACTAAGCATTCAGTGCTGCCGGCATTGGGGAATTGGGAATGCACCAGCTGGGGAAGGTTCCAGCTATCAAGTGGTAAATGGGTAGATGCACTGGGTGTGATATTGGAACAGAGGGATCTGAATCTTCTCGAGCGATTGACCTGGGCAGCAGTGGGAATGGTAGAATTGGCTGCTTGGCTCGATCAAGGAAAATTGGACAGGTTACCTGCGACTGGCTGATCCATTGATGCCTGTTGGATAGTGCCTGTGATTGTTGGCAAGGGCAAGATTGACCTTAATCATGGAGAGCAAAGAATTCCTTCCAGTTGGTCTGGTTATTGCAAACAAATCTACTGTGTAGCTTTTCATATTGAGCGTCCTGATACAGCGCACACAGCAATGCAGCTGTAGATCAGGTAGAAGCGACGTCCACTCTTGGGAATCAGCTCTCGAACCTGGTCCCAAACGCCCTTCAACAGTCATATTTCCCAATACCATTTCCAGCTTGCGGTTAAGCCTCATTCCTAATTCCATTCTTTCAACTACATCCAAGGAAACAGGGTTTTTCATGGGAAAGACATCTGAGAACCTTCATGGGCATTCCCTTGCTGACTTTTGCTTGTTTCCTGCAGTAAGTGGGCTGGATCAGGAGACGGAATCTGCTTGGGTTCCTGATGCTGCGCATTGAATTCTGCTTTAAAGTTTGTGCACGTGAATGTTGTGACGAGTTGAGGTTTGGGCTCAGTTGTGCTTATTAGCACCTCTCCTGCTGCTGGTCATGCATTCGAAACTTGTTCAGAGAGAAAGACAGAGTTAACGTCTCGAGTCCGTATGACTCAGCTCTGGAGAGGAGTCACAGGGGCTCAAAGCATTAACTCTGTCTTTTTCTCTCTAAACAAGTTTTGAGTGCATGACCTGCTTGAGTTCTTCCAGCTTTTTTTTTGTTTTGTTTGTTTCAGATTTCCAGCGTCCACAGTATTTTGCTTTTATACAAAAACTTGTTCAGGCTTGGGTTGGGGAAAACCCGCTTGCTCAAGTATGTCAGGAGGCAATTAACTGAAGATGGTTCCAATGACTGGAAAATAACTTTGAATAAAAATTCTAGTAAAAATTACAAGCCTTTTTTATGTAAATGCGCAGTCAGTTCTTGTCAAATTTGGAAACTTGAGTGGGGGGAGGGGGTTAGAGGAAGTTTTCTAGATGTTAAACCTACATTTGAAATTATTTTCCTTCTAACATCTGTTCACTGTCATGCACAGGTGCGCACAATCTTTTGAATTACTTACTAAAAGTGTTCAGAAGTCTTTTATAAAATGGATACTGGGAGGGGGAGAGAAAGGCAGCTGTGGACTAAAGTAAGCCTCAGTTGAGTTTTCTTTTTAGAAGGCACTTATTGCATTTTTGGTTTTGAGGTTTGTGTGATATCTCTCCTCAGTCGCCTGTGAAACCTCAAACATTATCATTTGCCAACCAAGCCAGTTGAGCATACCAACCATTGAGCTTCCACTAGTGTCTCAGTGGGGAACACATTCGCCTCTGAATCGCAAGGTTCTGGCTCAGGGTCCCACACAAGGGCTTGAGCACCAGAATCACGACTGACACCCCAGTGCAGTACTGCACTGGTCGGAGGTTCTGCCCTCTCGGGGTGAGACTTTATAAACTGAGTTGGCCTGCTCAGTTGGAGCTAAGAGATCCTGTGGCATTATTTCACAGAAGAGCTGGGGAGTTATTCCCGAAGTCCTAACTGATATTTATCCCTCAGTCAGCACCATAAGCAAATGTTCCGGCCACGATCGCATCGTGGTTTGTGGGAGTTGATGCACAAATTAACTTTTTTTTTATTCGTTCATGGGACGTGGGCATCGCTGGCTAGGCCAGCATTTATTGCCTATCCCTAATTGCTCTTGAAAAAGTAGTGGTGGAGCTGCCTCTCTGAACCATTCTAGTTCTTGCATTTCCTTCCTCACTACAGCGGCTACATTTCAAAAGAGCTACGTTGACTGTAAAATGCTTCGAGACACCTGGTTGTGAAAAGCACGATAATTATTTCTCTTTTTAAAATGGTGCTTGTCTTGGGAATGGGTTAAGCTGAAGAAACTGTTATTGTGAAGGATGAACAATTTGTCGAGGGGAAAATTCAACTTGCCTGAGTCAAATGCACGTGGATATGTGTGTAACACTCAAAACAAAAACAGAAATACCTGGAAAAACTCAGCAGGTCTGGCAGCATTGGCAGAGAAGAGCAAAGTTGACATTTCGAGTCCTGGTGACCCTTCAACAGAACGTGTAACACTCTTCTGCTTGCACAAGCTGGA